>NW_013665906.1:673787-715473 GCF_000517525.1 Limulus polyphemus
GAGAAGGGAAACAGTGAAGCCCTTGATGAAGTTACTATTACTGATGTGAACTGTTACCAATGATAGGACGTTTCCTGATGAAGCAGTGGAAGAAGATACGTCCCGAGAAACTAAATGACTTTGTTGAATTTTAATTTTGTGTTTGTAAATTCTGTACATTTAATTAAGTTATTGTTAATTGTTTATTAGTTTAATGTAAGTGGCTATTGTTCGGGAAAAACAATACTAAGGAAGGGGCAGTGTTACGACAGTGGGGTCACGTGACGAGTATTCTAGAAGATTCGCTAGTTTGTTACGACAGCGGAAGTCAAGTGACGCTGGTAGCACGTGTTGAGAGTCTTTGATGTTTTTAGAACAGGCAGTATTATCGTATATAAGTGCGCTAGACAGTGAGAGAGACAGACAGAGGCAGAGACGTAGCGGAGACGAAGCAGGCAGAGAGAAAGAAAGACAGCAGTTACGGACGGCGGGAACTGAGGATAGCAGACACAGAGAAAGAAAGACAGCAGTTATGGTCGGCGGGAACTGAGGATAGCAGACACAGAGATCGGAACTATAGTGGCGGGGATGGACAATTAAGTCTAAGCGCAATAGAAAGTGGGTGAATTGTTGTGAACTATAGTGTGTGTAACTGTGAAAATTAAGTGCATTACAAAGTTGTATTGAGGAAGAATAAACAAGTTTTGTAAAGAAAAGACTTGTATCTTAGAAGAATTAACAAACAAATATACAGAGACGTAACAATATTAAGGAAAATAATGTAAGAAAAATGTCTTGTGATAGAGATTGATAACCAATAGAGAAATGAGAGAGTTCCTTAGGTTGATATTTCTTACCAGTATTATTCAGAAGCATAAACTTTAAATATACTTGTCAACTGATCGACTGTACAAATTATTCTATTTTTCAAACATTTGGTCTCTGCAGGGATTGAAGAGTGTGTCATCAATGTAGTAGTTAACGTTTTTATTAAATTCTTTATTTATATATATTTGTTACCTTAATGCAGCTTTCACTATGTAATTGATACATTTGTATAATACAGTACTCATTAATTATTTTATTTAATGTTCGTATTTTTTGCACACTACATACACACATAACTATAGAGATATCCACATCACACAACAGCATATGTTTTTATATTATTCAACAAGCTGTCTCAGAACTTATGCACAGAAACTATGGTAACCTAAATGGCTTCTCTTATCTGCTAAGTTTTAATATCTATACTTTTGACGACTGTGACCTATTAGCTTATAAACTCTCCTCTCTCTCACTTAGCATCAGAACATAAATAATTGCAGACAAATTTGTGGCTGTGGCTTTTCAGTTAAAACTCCAATACACATTCATACGACACTGACTGAGTACATTATTCAAACGTAAAATATAGTTACTGTAATAGATAGTTACAAGTACCAGTCACAATACTATTATAATATTGTTCCACCATCTGTGATCCGATTCACCCATTATAGTTGGCAACCAAAAAAATTTGAAAAAACAAGAAAAACAAGTACTCTCTACTAAGATTTATATTCTGTGATAACTAAGAGCACATCTTCCTCATTTGAAAATCATATGCAGGTATCTTTATACTTGTGTGTAAATGCTACTTATATTTCACACTTTCATACACACAGACGATCTCAATAACATCCTGCCAATGTGCATCTTAAGTAACGTCCACAGTATGATGTAAACTCAGTGAATCATGTGATAGTCACTTGGTTATTGTATTTCTAGTACAGATAATGTTATCAGACTTTTTAAGGTTGGAATGACTGGAAATTATCACAGGGAATTCATCCTTATGCTTCAAGAATATTGAAATTCTTTCTTTGTGAGAATGGTTGCTGCTTGATGTAGGTTGCTAAGCCTTTAACAATTTTGCACATGGAGGATATGAAACAAAATATTTTTTTTGATTTTATATATGCTTTTGAATAACTAAAAAAATCATAAATTACTACATCAATACCATAGAATTTTACTATAATTTATCAAACTTAGTAACTAATCTATATTTGGGTCTAAATAAATATGAAATTTCGAGCAAACTAAAGACACAACCTACCTTATTGAAATCTTTGTTCAAAAGAAAGAAATGGCGTTAGGTATGTTAGAAAGGCTAAGAAAATCACTAGGGGACATTCTGAGCTTCCGATTGGTTATTCATGCCATATATAGAAGTAAGTGTATACAAAGGAGCGTTTCCAAAAATGGAAAGAGGTGAGCGGGATGTCACTGTGTTTGATTTATTACGTGAGCAATTGGAAAAGGAAGAATAGAAAAGAAATTTCGAATATTATTTAACTAAACAAACTCAAATAAAATGTTTTAAAAAGAAGATAATTTACTCTTAGTTATGTATATCGCTTTGTCAGCTTTATTATTGTAATCTCCTACAATACTGTTAAGACATGTATATCATTGTGCTTACAAATCTTTATTTCATAAGTTCTTACAATGTTAGCGAAATGTGCTTCCCTTCATAAGTTTGCTTAGCAAATGTGCGGCCATTTTGAAATCTTATTTTCATAATTTTACCAAGATTGCTGAAAAAGAAGAAAAGTGTCTTAACGTTTTACAGTATTCCATAAATGTTTTACTTGAATTTTCAATATGTACTTCGGCTTATTCCTGACGAAAATTTAAGTAAAATTATTATTATTATTATTAGTTTTTTCATATGAAAATTTTCTCTACATTTACTACATTAACAGAAAGTGAAATAGTATTGTAAAATATGTATATAAATGTTTGGTATTGCAAGGTTTAATTATGACATTTGAAATGTTTAAAACCACCGCAAAGCAAGTGACATTTATTTTATATGATATATATATATATATATATTGGGCACCGTGATATGTCTCTCATTTAAAAAGCTGCGTATTGGGGTAAAGTTCAATGTTCACTTTTGAAATGACGGGAGAACAAGCATGAATAATGTTGATGCTAAATTAAATATCACAAGCAGGATATTCTACACTACATTGTTAGAAATTAATCTCACTATCATATACATTTCAAAATGTGGCGTAACTTAAAAAGAATAAAAATATAGATTTACCGTATGTTATTGTTGAGCGGCTCTTAGCATGACTGAAATGCTCAACAATTACTTTTCACGATGGGCAGCAAATACTATAAGTATAAGTAGCTCAGAGCTTTGGCTCTGAGTGAAATCAATAGTGCCACACAATTAACCTTTTTAAAGTCCATGAAATAATTTAAACTGATAGATTAACTTATACTTTTCCTGTCACAGGAGACGGGTACTTTTGCTTGACTGATATATTTGTAACAGTAAAATATGCATAAATAAAAATTATATATTCTTTCACCTTTTCCGGGTGTCTTTTTACAGCCTTTGACTCCAGAATTTAAGAAATTACACGTATTGTGAATTTGTAATACAAACGGTAGAACGATGTTTATTCAATTGGAGAAAATTTAAATCCTATTTTGACTGCATGGTCTTATTTTCGTGAAGTCCAACCTATGACAGGGCAAGGAATTTGATTTTACTTTAAAAAGTTATACCCTTAGTCTGGAACGAGGTAAAGTTCAACGCTAAAACTAAAAAGGTAATTGTGACATTAAATTATTAATGCGCTTCGCGTATTAATTATATTAGAATGATCTACTGTGTTAATTGTAATACTGGTTGATTTAGTACTAGTCTAATTTATATAACTTATATAAATACTCAAATAGCATTTTAACCACTACTAGTACTAATATTCTAATTCTATTTGTTTGCATCCCATTCACGTGTAGAGTTGTAGTGGTATTAATACTTTCTAATTACTAATACATAGTAATATTAATAGTATTATGTGGTAAAGGCCTTGTCGACATCGTCACTGGATATGGTGTAATATATATATATATATTACTGTACACTCCTCTTTAGTTTTACTAAAAAGTTTGTTAAATAAAATACTGTTGCTATAACTGTAACTGCCCTAATAAACCATTAAATCAGTGCTGCCAAATACTATCAATATCATAGTATCAAACTTAACTTTGCTAATAATAATATTACAACGAGTACTATGTGCTAAATTCCTCCCAACCTTACACTAAAGACAACAGAACAAAAATAATTTATGCATATATATCAACTTAACCAAGCAATTTATTCAAAAAGAGAGAAATTGGAATAACATAAAGCAACTCTCCAATCCTCAGACAATTACCCATTCTACTGGCAATGACATACTAAGAGAGATTTGCATATTTAATCATGAAAGTTTAAGTATACCAGAACTACATCCTTTCATTCATCTGGATAAGAAATAACCTCAAACAAAGATAAGAGATTAGTCAGACATAGTTTTCCTTTAGTGAATCTTTGTTGGATTTCACTTATGATATCATAATTTAGTAAATGATTTTGTAAAGCTTATTTTATCAAACTGCCGTGAATTTTTCCTACTACAGAAGTAAGACAAACTAGCCCAATACTTTCCAGGAAAACCCTTAATACCCCTTTCTTAATTGGAGTAACATAAAGCAGCTCACCACTCATCAGACAATTACCTACTTTCTACTGACATAATGAAAAAGAGAAGCTCACATACCTGATTTTAAGCCTCCATTCAAACTGAGAAAAACCCTATATGGCAATGGAGATTTATCTATATGAGATAGATTCAGCTCAACTGCAATATGTGTCTTAGAATGCTCAGGGTCAGAAATATTGCTTATATTTTCTCTTGCAAAAACAGAAGAATACATTTAAAGCCTTAGTCATCTCATGACATTCAACAAAAACTCTACCATCAGCTTTCTTTAACCAAATGTGCATGGGATCAGTCCAATGGATGAACCCTGTATTGGAAAGAGAATATTAATTATAATTCCAAATTTACCACATATATTTACAAGAAATGGGGCAAGCTTTAAGTAAAATGTGCAAGTCTGTTGTACACACACACACACACACACACACACACAAACCTAAAAATTTATTAACAAAGTATTTATACTCAAGATATGTCTGTAAACTGACATGAGTCTGACTGAGAGTCAGTCAGTTTTCATATTGCATTTTCATAACCTCTAGAACCTCTGATATGCATATCTACATTTTTTCAGTATCCCTATATATTGTATATGGTATTTACTTTCCTCTATCTCAAAAAGCTGCTATATGATTAGTGTAGGGTAAAATGAGTAATTGATAACTATAACATCAAATACATAATACCATGGGGAATGGTACTTTATAAAAGGTCATGATATGCATAATTTAACCCCCACTTATACACATAGGGTTCATGAGTAAATCCCCATTCTAACATTTTGTTTACCTTTAACACACTTAAAAACAACTTTGCTGTAAGTTTTAACATTATTATCCAGCTATTTCTCATATGCTCTTTTGGATTTCCCAGTTGTTTTACTTAACCAAATCCTTAGCTCCCCACAGTTGCTTAAATCTTCCACCCTATCTATGTATTTAAAATTTGTAAACATATTTATCCCTGATTTTATATTTCATGTCTGTATTAAGTCAATTAGGTTTGATATTGCTTGTTATCCTTTTCCTCTTTTTTTAGGTTCATACCTACAGTGTCTTGAATTAAAATATTTTCTAAGTTTCCCAATTCTGTCACACATCACTTTTTAACTCACTGAACTAATTGGCCTTTTGAAAATTAGAATCTAAAATTTCATTTCACCTCAACATCTGGGAGAAGGATCTGGATACAAGTGATCATTGTATAATTAGACTTGAGGTGGTATTACATGTGGAGATCAAGGATAATAATATAATAGTATTTTGATTACAAATTTTCTAAAGGCTAATTTTGAAGGGATCGGACAAGAATTGATTTTGATCAATTGGGATTTTAATGTTAAAAGAAGATGGTTGTCAGATGAGTGAGGTTTATAAAAATAAGTTGGTTGGTTGGCATTTAATGGTGCAAAGCAACTATGCTATCTGTGCCATAAGTAACCATAAGTTGTTAAATATTCTAAATAAATATGTTCCACAAAAGAAATGGGGTGGCTGCAAGTAATAGACCAGGGTTACTTACTACAAGTATTAGGAAGAAAATTCAAGAAAAGCATTACCAGTTTGGATTTCTTTAAATATATTTATTTAATATAATGTAACATAGCATCTTAAATAGATTTTTGTTGCAAATATCAAGTCTTAATTTTATACAAGGTTAATTCCTTCATCTCAAATATGTCTATATTATGTTACACTTTCTTTGTTACAAATTGCATATTTTCTGCTTTCTAATTACCTCCCATGTGATGTTCTGAATTTAATGTAAAATACTTATTTATAGTATAGCTATAGTACAGCAAAACTACAAGGGGACATATTTAAGTATTACATTTCTATTTTTGATGTATGTTTTTTTTAAACTTAGAAACTTATTTGGTTAAATAAGAAAAAATAAATGAAAATGTTTAATTAAAAAATTATAATGTTTCTCAGTAAGGTTTGCTCATGGAGTTATGTAATTGTTTTTAAATTTTCATGAAACTTGGGCCCTTTGAACTATCTCAACTTGCTCAACATTAAACAAATTGTCATGTTTAATCTTGTCTGTCTGGCCAGGCACTTATCCTTCACTTCACTAATTGATTACAGAGTGACCAGTATGCATGGTTTGGATCTCTCAACTGCAACACTTATTGGAATTCATAAATTTAAACAATAATATCATATATTTCCCAGGATTGTGAATCAATGAGAGGAATCAAATGATATTTCATGACTGCTTGTATTATACTAACATTAAAATATAATGATAAACAAGATTGATTACTAAGATTTGGGGCCCCTCCATAGACACGTTCCTGTTTACATAGGAACAAAATCAGTTAAAATGATATCATTTAATGATCTTTTGAAAACTGCACTTACACATAGTAGCTAAATAATTGAAAAAAATACTTTATTAAAATAAGGAGGTAGAAAATGTATGGTATGTTAATATAACATGCTTCTCCCCCATCCCCTACTTTTAACCTGTCCCCAAGCTGACATTAACCTCCTTGATATTCTTATATTTGTGAACTTTTTTGTACCATAGGTGTTAAATTTTATGTTTCTTTATTATAGAATTAGATATTTCTATCGTATACATTAACAAAACAGGTAGCAGATACAGAGGATCCAGACCTCTTCCTTTTTTTTTGGGGGGGGGGGTACTTTTCTATAAATTGGAAAATCTTAAAGAAAATGACAAAATGGATCTAGAAAAACCCACCTACACCCCCTTTCCAACCAGAACTCCTCCTTCATTTCTAAAAATCCTGTATTTGTGCCTGCACTGTACTACTTATATGTAAAAATTAAATGGACTTACACAAACTACAATAATCAGCAACACTTTTGTATGATAATCCTAGAAGCAGGAAAATAATTTAGTATAAGTTTGTGCTAAATAAAAATATTGATATTTATTTCCCAGTAATCTGGCTTTGGTGATTAGAATTTGGATTTGGTGTAGTGGCCCTTGAAGCAGGTCACTGCACACAATCTAGTGTTGGAAGAAGGACAGCAGAGCTCTTAAGAGTGTGTAGTGGCTCTACCCATGATGTGTAGTGATGTTAAATAGTAGTAGGTGACAGTAGCACACAGCTAGTGGAAAAACTCGGGCTAAACGCAGCAGAAGCAGAAAGTAAAGTGTACTCTGAGACTGTTTTGGGGTGGATGATTTTTATTCAGCTTGCTCACCCGAGGCTGTCTCGGGGTAACTATCAAAGAGATTAATCTTAATTTTAAAACCAATAAAATCTAAACAAAGAGTATGATAATGTTCTCATGTCCCTGTAAACACTTACATATAACATAGACAACACAATCCTTTAATAAAGAAATACTATTCATAAAGATTAACTTCTTTTTTTTTTTTTTACATGGATGGAAGTGCAAGATACTACATGATGAATACCCTTTAACAAAAAATTTAAATTTCATTTTCATTGATAAAGCTCTACATTACCAATACATTAAAATATCTCAACCTTTAATATTGAATACAATTCAACAATAGGAAAACTGTAAGAATGATTGTTAATTACACAAAAGAATACCCTTTAACACTGGCCAATTACAGATTCAATTTCAACCTTTAAACATACTCTTCTACAAAAATCCAAAAGAAAACCACAAGAAATACCCATTCAAACAAAAATCATAATACGGAATCCAACAACCATACACAAAATATAATGGCTTTAAACATAAATGGCAAGCAATCAGAATGATAAATAGAATACAAACAAATAAAGAAAGAAAAGAAATGCAGAGGCAACTATAATATTTAAACTATTTCTAGTAATATATATATATATATATATATATATATGGAATTTACCCAAAGCAACTATGAGGTCCAACCTCTGTTGCTCTCACTTTAACCATATTAGCACATTCAAACACATCAATTATCCAACAGTTGGCTGCAGTAATAACCTTTATGGCTTCTCGGGCTTTGACCAGGGCCATCTTCATGTTGACTAGCTCAACATGCAACTGGCAAACTTCCTCCTCCTCATGTCACATTGATGGTCTTCTCCTTAGCTGATCCTCTTTCCTTTACAAGATCGAAGCTTTGGTCTACTGTGCAGCCAGATCTTGACTATGTCATTTCAACATAGGTCTTTGCTATAGTGCTGGGTGGTTGAGAATACTTTTCTAAACTGCCAGTTGGTCACCTCATAGGACCTCTTTGGTGGTGGCATAAGTACTGTTGAGGTGGAAGACATTTGTTTCAACTAGGCAGTGGCTTGAGGGGCTGTGTTGGTGCTTGGCTGACCTTTGAATGGGTGGTCCCTTCATTTATACTGAAGGCCCTGCTAAAGGTGGCCATACATCTGATGTATTTATTTTGTTGTAATCAAGCACCTTCTGACAGGACACCTTATAAGAGGCACCCATTGCTGAGATGTCTTGTATTCTTTCTTCACAGGTGTTGCTGCAGTTTGTGGAGATGCTTGCAGGCTCAGCTCAACTAGCATAGAGGTAGAGGTCTATGGTGGTTTCTGCACAGATGCCGGTAGTACTCTGTCAAACAAGGGCTGGGATTTTATTGGTATACCTACTTCCAACTGGGGCTACTTCAACGTCTACCCAATAACAACTCTGTGAGATCTTGCATGTCTGGTGTTGGTTCAAGCAACACATCTTCATCCTTGGACTTTACTAGGTGGTTAGCCAGGCCATCTTACAGGAATCTTTGGTGGAGAAGTTCAGCTCCTTGCTAAATGGAAAAATCTTGAGCATAGTGGTTGTCATCAAAGCCTCCTTCCATCATGCAGCTTGAAAATGATGTGAATGACTTCATGTAATGTTCATACATGCATGTAAGTCCACATACACATATTTATTAATTCTCACTCTGGGCGTAGTTGATTTGACCTAAAAATTGACCTTTAGAGTTTTCATACAATAACTTCTAATATATTTTGAGTATTTGAAAAAAATTTAGCATGCTTTCAATAAGCATTGAGAGTCATATGTAGAGAAAGAATTAGAATTTTTAATGAAGTATTTTTACTACAAATTTCTCCATGAATATATGGAGTCAGAATGTTGACAGCTCCTAGTGCAAAATGTTTTTCATGTTATATTCAAATACTTTCCAATACAATATCTCTTCTCACAAAATAGCTTTATTCAATTTGTACTGCCCTCTATATGTTAATTTTTGTTCAATTGTAACCTTGATGCTCCAATCTAACATCACATGTTTAGACATGGTATAGCTGCATTGTAGGAGTATATTGCATCCTCCTAGTGCAGCTAACTCCCTCTATACTGTAGAGCACAATAATCACTTCTCGATTTGGCACTTGTGAACTTTTTAGATATAGGCATTTTTCAACAGAAGTATCTACAAAGACATTGTTTCACAGTGTGTCAGTAACTTTCACTTTGGTGTGAAACAACACGACTTTGTTCATACTAGCCTACCAACTATATTGAGATGGAAAATATTTTGCCAGGTTTCCCCACCTCAGCTTTTTTGTGATTTCTTGACTAGGTTTCTTGGATGTGTTTTTTACATGTCTGTGGTAATATACCATTCAACCGTGTAGTTTTTGGTGTATGTTCATTCACTTATCCTTTATGCAATGACGTGTTTATCTTCCTCAGCATTTTCACTTCATATTTGGTTGACTTTTTTGCTAGAGTTGGTCGTGTCGTGATGCCCTTGTCTCTGAGTTGCTTTTCCCTCCCTTATACCATATATGCCTTCATTTGGTTCCTTTCATCTGCCAGTCTGATTTTACTGGTATGCTTATATCTCTGGTGTCATGTGTTGGAGCTGCATGCCAATGTTATACCTTATCCTCTCTGGTTTACCATTTCTACATCACTCTGCATCCTGTCCTCCTGATTCCTCTTCTTTCTCTCTGTCACCACTTCCCATTCCACTTCTCATCTATCCTGTCACTGCTCATAGAGTTTGGTATTGACAGTCTTGGCAGTGACTTTCCTATAGGCTCGGAGTCAGTAGGGCCTGTTTTGTTAGGTTTATAGAACGTTGGCCCCTGTTTGCAGCCAATTGTTGAGGCTGGGATTTCTATCCTCCTCCATTGTGTCCTGTTTCCATTATTTTACATCCTCCTAGGGATCTTGTCTCTTGCCAACATTGGCCCTTGGCAATGTTGGATCTATTGGCTACAATTGCTATTGGATGAATTTCTCATTCATTTTCTAGATTTTTCTTCCCATTTTTTCTTCATTCCCAGGGAATCTGTAGATGGGTCATGAGTATTACATCTTTTATGTCTCAGTCGGTTTCACTTTCCCATAGTGAATTTCTCACCCTGCAATGGTCTTTCTTCCCAGGGCTTGGGAGTATTGATGTAGACATCTTGGATGCTTTTTTTTTGTATGGATCTGTCCCAACAAGCCTCCTACAGCTACTCTCTTCTCCTTCTTTGGGAGGTGGTGCATCTAAATTGGTTGGTTCATCTTGGAGGAGTTTCATCACACACTCATTTCATTTTTCATTCATTTGGGTGTTTTATCATTCATATGTTTGCAGAGCCAAGCCTTCTACTCTTCTTTAGAGGGACATGGAGTGGTTGGTTTTCTATGCCATATATTTTCCTTCCCTCACTATGTGGGTGGTTCTCTTTCTCTTGTGGATGTGGACTTCAGTGGAATCCTGTATCCCCTTAAGTTGTGCTCAGTTGTGACATGAATTGCACATTCTCTTGATCTTTGTCCTCAACCATTCTCCTTCCTTATTCAAAGACTTCACCTGATGACTTCATCAAACTACTCCCTTTTTACATACCATTGACTACCTGTTCTGAGACCATTTTATATAAGTATGTATAATAGCTTATTCTATTCTGGGTTCTATTAGTATTGTCATGGATCATCTCTCATGGCCCACCAAGATACTACCTATGGATTGGTCCATCATTCCTCTGGTGTTCAAGTTGCTCTCATCTCATCTTGGCACTCATCTTCTCAATGTTTTTGCCATTCTTCTCAACAGCCTACTTCCCCTTTACTGGTCCCCTGTACCTCTTCCCTCAGCATTAGCTTGGGATCCTTCCCATGTGGACTGGTCCACCTTTTTCTTCATGCCTTCCCTTCTACTTGTCTTCTCCCTCGTGTTTTCTCTCATTCAGAACACTGCATATTGAGTCCTCCTGATAATTCCTTACTGGTGAGCTCAGCCATGGTTTCCTCTATTGCACCTTATCTTGTCTTCTCCTTTTCTTCCTCTGTCACTCTCCCTACTCCTCCTACCTCTCGCCTTTTATCCAGCAGTGTCATCACTCCAACTTTACATGTGGGTTTTGTCCAGTACCTTGCAAGGCATTCCAAACTCTTTATGTGTAACCTTCATTCTTTCTCGTTTGGTTTGTTCTTCATCCTTGTCAAGAGATGGCTACAACACCTCATCCATTTAGCCTATGCTTCATTGGATGTAGATTCACATCAAATCTTTCAAGTCTTCTCACCAAATCTGATACCTTAATCTCTTTCTGGTTCTTCATTTCTGTCATTTGTTAGAGGAGTTTATGCAAACTGGCATGTGGACTGCCCCACTTTCTTTTGTCACGCCTTTTCTTCTTTTTCCAGACCTCTCTTCTTTTTCTGGATATGGAATTTCTCTTGTCACCATTCTACATACCCATTACCAGCTCTGAATGGGTGAGTTATCTTTTTATATATATCTTACCTTTACATTGACCTATTTCTACATCTCTGGATCCTTCTGAGTTATGAGTAGTGCCTGTCCTAGTATCCTTAACTTTAAATCCACACCATACGACCTTACAGGTCTATAGCACTTACTGATGAGATGGGGGTTTCTCAAAGCATCTTGCTTCATAAATAAAGCCTGTACTAAACTGTACCAACTCATAGACTATCATGAGTAAAGTACTGTCAGGATTTCTGCTCATCCATCCAGTCTTGGAACTTGGATTGGAAAAATGACAAACAACATTTTGTCACAGAAAATTGCTTAATAGCTTGGAAAACAAAAATTGCAATGCCTTTTCAACTGAGTTTTTGAACACTTACCTATCATGTACAAGGCATTAGATCTAAAGGCAACAGCCATCCTAAACTGTGTTAATCAAGCAAGAATGATCCAATATCCTACAAATATCTCTTATAATGAAATTCTACTCATAATGTTTGCAAAGCCCTTTTGGTCCAGCTCATATTACTATCATCCATCCTAACTGTAAGTAATCTATTGGTAATCACAATTTAGTGCATAACTTGTACTTTGTAATCATACTGAATAGCCTTTACTTCAGTTATTGAGTCTTTAACCACACAACCTTTCTAGCTGCATGGTGATTGAGTGGTAATTGTAATATATAGTGCATACATTGTACTTTACAGTACCACCTGATATCTCAGAGAACAATGGCCAGATCATTCTTTCAGCAGTTGACAAACTGTTGATGCACTAGACATTACATTTACTGGCACCAGCCATAAAATACTTCTTGATGATGGAGATCAATCCCAGCCATATCAATTGCAAGGCCATAGTAGTGATCCAGCTGACCATTGGAGCTATCTGTTTCTATATCTGGCTCTTACTCACCTGGCTTAACCTGAATAGCTAGTTGAGGACTCTTTGCTCTTTCCTCCTCATCTCTTTGGGTGGAGTGGAACAAAATAATGCTGATGTCATCCTCTGATTCATTGGTCTCTTTCTCTTATTCATAGTCAAGCTTATGCACTAGAGATTCATCAATAACATATGCAGCTGTTTGGCATATACTACACACTTTTGAGTGCCTTTTGACTACTATAACTTGTATGTTAATGAACTCACTCTTTAGAGCACTGATGATATCTTGTCTAGCTGGAGCTAAGCAGCTTTCATGCCGCTGGTACATTCCAAAGCCACACCCAGTCTTCTCTCTGGTATATTTGTTCCTTCTTTATTTTGTAATAGTAACTCTTCTGTTGTATGGTGATCTTTCCTACCTTTTAATGTGCAATTCATGCAGGCCACCTAATACACACTTTAACCATTTTACATATTCTTGTGGGCATTGTGGGACATCCACTCTATGAAAAATACTATAAATAGTATGTACAGAAAACAAGACTTCCCAACCAAACATAAACACGTCTAGCAAAAAAACTGTTGATCTCTGCTTAATTGCATGACATGCAATCGTGACAGATAGTAAGTGTTTGTCACAGTTGGTTCTTTTAGAATTAATAAACTTATGAAACATACTTTTACAGTCTGTATTACTACTCTACTAAACCACCAGACTGAGGATGATGAGATAAAGTTTATTATTTGACCACCACTTTCCATAACTCAGTGAACAGTTGACTTTTAAAGTTAGCTCTCTGATCCATGTGGATCTCTTCAAGTACTCAAACTAGGTTAACCAATATTCTGCCAGTGCATCAATTGTGCTAACATATTGACCAATGGATAAGCCTTTTGTTCAATGGCCAGAGACATAAAGGTAACCTTATTCTGTTGCAATGTAAAGTGCTATTTTCTGTGAGGAAGAGTCAACAATTCTTTGTTGAGTGTTCTTACTCAAATGCAGCCAACAGAACTGCTGTCAAATGTTATTACAAGTGTAAGTAACTCCTTGGTGTCCTCCAGTATTTGTGTTGTGTAGTCTGAAGAATATTATGCATCAAAGGGTCACTAGTTGTAACACAGGCTGAAAACCACTGCTTGGTTGTTAAAAACAATGATACAGCACACTTATAGCTGCTTATTCAAATGCCACAGGTTATGTGTATTCATGTTAATTTCCTCAGTCTGGACTGGTCATGCTTTGCCTTACTGCATAGCAATGAGTGTTCATGCTAGAGCTGGGTCCTTCAGTTGCTCCTCTCAGAATCTCCTACTGTATGGTTTGTGATAACTATGGAAGAAATGGTTTCTACTTCCTCATGGAGTCCATGGTCTGGATATTCAATGAATGAACATAGCCTCACTATATTGTGAGACAATCCATCGAATTTTGGTTTTGCAGGCTCAGGTGATACTGTATGACAAATTCTACCCCTGCAGATACTCTTCAGTATGCTATCATGACTTTTAGGTTTTTAAAGCTCATCAACCAGTGCAACAATACATAGTCTATTCTAACAGTGAACTTTTCTACCATACAAGTAGTGTTGATAGTGTTTTACAAAGACAACAACTACAATCAATTATTTCTTCTTCATACAGTATCTGCATTCAGGAGCCATAAGCTTATGACTAACAAATGTGATTATAAATTCTACTCCAACCTGCAAATGTGATAACATTGCTTCAATTACACTATCCCTGACATTAATATCTAACAAAAACTTGTAGCCTGGGATTGCTAATGCATACAACTTTAATAAGAGCTGATAGTGGTGTGGCTGCAAACCATTGATAGTAGTACATTAAACCTAGGAAATTCTAGAATTTCTGCATGGTCACAGATTGAGGCCAATCTCATTCTACTGTTATATTAACAATATGACCAAGAAATTTCACTTCCATGTGCATCGAATGCACATTTTCCTGGCTTCAGTTTCAAGCCTACTTTTTCTATCCATTTTAGGTTCTCAGCTGCAGGCTTGAATGTGTAACCAATAACCAAGATATCATCAACTTAAATCAGACACTTTTCTCATTGTAGTCCTTTCAGTTTCAGCTCCATTAGCTTTTTGAAAATGGTGACTGTTTTACACAAGCTAAATAACATGATGAAAACTCATTAAAGTCATTTCTTGTGCTGAAAACAGTCTAAGGTTTACACTCTTCATCTTGTTCAACTTGTCAGTATTCATATGTCAGCTCTAATGTATTGAACTATCAGGCACCTTCCAATGCATCCAGACATTCATCTATTTGCAGTAGTGGAAAGGCATCAATGCAAGTTAAAATGCAGAACTTAGATGTACCTTCTACCTTTCTATCAATCACTACTGAAGACGACCAAGCACTCTCTGAAGGGTGTATAGTCCCATCCTTTAATATATGCTGTACCTCAGCACTGGGTATGCCCATAGTTCTCCAGGAAAGCCTATGAGGTGGTTTCTTTAATCGGATATGTGTCAGCTTTATATACACATGATGCTGTGTGACTATTGTTCTACCCAATAAGCCATCTAGTCCAACAGATATAATGGCTTATTTAGCCAACAAATCACTGAGTTGTTGTTATGCTGCATTGAGTCTAGATTGTTTGTACAATTATCAACTAGCAGTCTTGGTTATATTAGTAACTATGTAATTTACTTTGAATATGGACATTCAACATATGTTATCCTAATCTTCCCACTACCCTCAATTGCTTACACTTCACTCACCATGCAAAGGTCATTTCAATGTAAAGCTGGGAATTAATCATTCATAATTGTAGAACAACAATGAAACTTCATCTCTTCTCAGACACGTAACCACTATCTGATGCTGTTTGATTTCTAGACAGGAAACAGCTTGTTTCATGCATGAGCTCTCTAACTACTTCACATGACACTAATGCACTAGCATTCATGCATAGTAAACTATGTAACACCACTTGTATACATGAGGGTACTGCAACTTCCTCTTCCACATATACCCATACAGTCGACTGTTCCTAGATCTGATCTGGCAAACATTGAATAACTATCCCACAGAAAATCTATTCACTTGTTGCACATGTGAAACTGACTGATAAGCTCCACACAGAGATGAGGTCAGCAACAGCTACCTTCATTCTGTGAGTGACAACTCATACACATAGTGAGAATCGCCTCAATATTCATAATTAGTTATCAAAATGCCTGATATAACATGAGATCTGCCAGTGTTCTGATCACTTCTGTATTAATTAGGAACTCTACCTCTCACCCATGTACGCTGATAGGCACATAATAAGGCCCACCCAGCTGTTAGAGAGCTGGGCTGACCACTACACCTGTTGGTGTATGTTGTCCATTGCACTCTCATAATTTTGTGGATTTGCCCAATTTTAGCTCTGTTAGTATCCTGAAGCTGTAGCAGCATTGTTCACCACCTGTTGTTGACTCTCCTATACTCTCTGAGCATTTACTACCTGTGTAACCTACTGCTAGGCAAGGTATAAGGCAGTTCACTCGAAAATGATCCAACACTTCACTCCTCTCTTCCAAGACTATGTTCAGGTGGATGCATCATTGGCTTAAAGTGCAGCATGTAAACCAAGGGAGAACTGGAATAACCCTGCCCATTCACTGGATCCCAGTGTGGTTGCATCACAATGGTGAAATGTATGGATGATTGGCTAACCCACAACTGGGCTTGAGCTTGGCACTTCATGGGTGCCTGGGAGTGATTGGATATTTGAGGTACAGTCCCTTCAGCTTCCACTGGAAGTTTCTTCCTCTCTTGCAACTAGTTTGATGTTACCACTTCATTCTGCATTGCCACAGAAGTTGCCTTAATAAGGATAACAAGGTCTATCACACCTAAGTGGTCCTTATTTTTTCTAAAACGTCTAAAAACTTATCAGTGAGGTAAACATTACTGTGCAAATGCTGCAGGCCATCCGTTTTAGTGGCTAAGTTCTCTTTGGTACCTCTTTCTTTTTTTTCTTTTTTTAGCATAGAACACAATCTGATAGATTACTCAATTTTCCATTTTTTCAAACCTTCATTGCAACTTGGCAATGACTGTCTCACAGCTATACCTTGCTCAAGTGCCCAATAACACAAAACTTTTTTAAACTTAGATAATACAAAAGTAGGAGTTAAAGGACAATAAACACTTCATCAAAGAATGGAAAACTACAATAATATATTCTGTGGTCACAGCACCAAAATTTTCTCCTTCCTATCCACTCTTGTATTATATTCAGGTAAAACTGATTATTCTAGAGTCTTGGCAAAGGTCTGCTGAATAACAGGAGATCCAAGAAGTTTCTTTTTCAGAGTAATACCGAGAATGTCTTACCTCTTGAGTTTGTGAGAATGAGATAAAGATACTAGACACAGTGTAAAATACAAAAGCACATTCTTTATTATAACCCAAAACACAAACACAGTGTGTGTACTTGCTTATATGATGGACTGTTGCATATGCTGGTTCAAAAATGTTCTCTCTACAACCTATATTCAATGAAAACTTCTACTAGGCTATTTAAATCTAACATTCCAAAACAGTACTATCTCCTCTCCCCCATAGCTATCTCGACCTTCATTTGCCTCTAGATATTCGTAAATCTTATGTACAGTGCACCAGTTTTATACCACTATATTTTTTGCATCATTGCAGCAACATGTGCTGATTATGTGACCACCCTCCACCAATCCCATTGCATCCTCTGTACTAGTGCAGGTAGCGCCCTCTACCATTACAGCACAATTCTCACTTTCTTGATTGGCACTACAGTGATCAGACATGTGTTTTCAGTTATTCTTCAAACGAATTTTGTTACATTATTGTGTGTTTTATTGCTAGTTTTCACTTTTAGTTGGAATTACTTGTTCATTTAGTAGTTCCTTTACTATATTTTTTTCAAAGTCCACGTGAACTTAGGAATTCGAAGTTTCATGTGGCAGGTGAAGAAGTTCCCGCCAGTACTCCTCAGTGTGGCAAGTTGGTGAGGACATTCAGGCATCCAATTCAGTGGAAGTTGGATGCTTTTGCTGCTTCTTCTGCTCGTTCTCCCTTCCCTCAGGACCACACTTCTGAAAAAAGTTTTTCATCAGGAGCAGGACAATTTCAACTCGGTTTTTCCTGCCCTTATTTTTCGGACAGTCATATAATGCTGACGGTCAGGAGAGTCTGCTGGCCATGCCTTTCTTACACTTTATTGATCATGTTTGTCAAATTTTACATGTCTCACCTTTAGCCTGGATTCTTTTACTTCTTTCTTGCTGGGAGAAGACCCTCATTCCGATTATTATTATTATTTTCCTCCCTCTCCCGATGTTCTTGTTCATGCTCAACGTTTTGCTGCTCAAGTACAGTCAGGAGTGGGTATGCCTTGTCCCTCTAGGTTTTTGGACCAATTCTCTTTTGTTTACCAACGTGCCTCGAATCCCTATTTGGATTCTAATAGTTTAGATCCTCTCCTTCCCTTGTGGAGTTCTAATCCTGATGCCTTGGTTCATTTTAATAGGTCCCAGTTTACTAGAATTTGCATTACATTGACCAATCTTTTATGTGTTCTTTCCTCTTTACAGTTGTTCGCAGGCCTTCCACCAGTCTCCTGATCAGTTCTCAGCTGATCTCTGGACCCTCCTGTGGTCTACTATGGCCCAGTTATCTGCTTCAGCCTTGTTCCTCACTGCTTGGATTTTGTGTTGTTGGGATCTACTTGGGAGGGATGCATTACTTGTGGGTGGGGTGTCTCTCTCTTTCATCAATATGGGAACTTCACCAGACCCTGTTTCTGCATGAAACGGTGTTTGAGGGTCTTCCTGAGTCTTTGAAGTTCAGGGTCAATGTGGCAAGATTGCATTCTTCTTTGTCCTCCTTTGCTTCTCGTTTGTCTTGCCCCACTGATTATGCACAATCTTTACTTCTTTGAGTGCCTCATGCACCTTCTTTGCCCTACCCTTTTCCTCCTAACCCTGTTGTTTCCTTTCTTACATCTGTTATTCTTGTTCCCGTTCCTCTCAGCCTCACCGTTATTGGTGATGGGATGTCTTTCCATGGGCAGGTGGGGGCCAGGTTACAACCCTTTTCCACCATCTGAAAAACCATTCTTGATGGATCCATGGGTGTTACAGGTTCTGTAAGAAGGTCTATGCATTCAATTCTGGCCCTCTCCTCCCCTGTTCTCTTTCCCAGTTTCTTTTCCTCCTCCTCAAGATTGTGTATTGTCCAGTTGTCTAGTGGAGTCAGTTTTCAATCTTCTGCACAAGGGTGCTGTAGAACATGTGGTGCCTGTTTGTTAGGGATTTTACTCCCATGTGTTTGTTGTCCTCAAAAAGACGGGAGATTGGAGATCTATTATCGTTCTATCCTGACTGAATGCTTTTCTGAACACTCCCTGGTTCACCATGGATACATCCTACCTCTCTCTTCTGTGGATTTTCCCTGAGTCTTTGGATGAGCAAATTCTACATGACAGATGCTTAATTTCATATCCCCATTGCTCAGGAGTCACATTGTTATCTTTGGTTCTTCCATGGGGAGGATGTATTCCAGTTCTGTGCACTACCTTCGGTCTTGCCTCAGCTCCTTATGTGTTCTGTCGCGCTGTTTGTGCATTTCGTTCATAGAGGAAATCATGATGGAACTGGCCATTATGGAGCAAATAGCAACAGACAGCAAGAAGTTGTAGATATGAGATAAAAAATCCTGGAGAAGAGTCTGATCAGAGAGTAAGCATAGAAATGAAGGCCCCTTCCAATCCTGACTGAATGCATCAACCCCCAAAGCTGAGGGGTGTGGGAAAGGAGGCCAAAAGGAAGTAAGCTTGGCATTTCAGTGGGTTGCAAACACATTGATATGAGGTATACCCAGGTGAGAACACACCTACTGAGAAAAAAACCCAGATGAAGGGCTCACTCTGTAGAAAGAACTTAATTGAAGCAGGATAGGTGACCTGCAACCAGATTCATAACATCTGGAAGATGACATGGCAAAAGTGTGATGTTGTAGCTGTGAGCCCAGTATAAGAGGTCAAGTGTGAGAAAACACAGGGTCCTAGAATTAGAACCACTTTATTTGGAGATATTACAGACAACAGTTCAATTGCGGGAAAGTTAACATTTTGGTTTCACTAATGTATCTTTTTTTTTTATCTTTTCAGAAACAGTTGTTTTCCTTTGCATTTCTGAATCACACTTGGTGGTAGGTGTTGCCTGGTCTGATATGTTGAATTGTTTTATACTAGCACTTACTCTACTTCTTTGTAATGCTCACTGTGGAGATGGGGTGTTTCTATAAGACAACTGGATGCTTTTCCAGTGGTGTATCTATATCTGTAAAAAATATATTTATATTTCCTGAGGTCCGTCACTCATGGATTTGAGTAAAGCAGATAGGGATTTTTGCCCATTCCTACTGACCCATGATTCTAACAATCCGGGTCTTTCTACTTTTCAAAATAGGAAAACGCAGACATCCATTGCACTGTCTCTGGTGGGTCATTCCTCTGGACCCCCCCCCCCCAACACTTCTAGTTCCCACTCGCTGGAGTGGTAGACCATGGAGGTTCTCATAGACATATGTACTCACTCGATGAGAAGAGGGCTGTCATCATTATGCTGCTTATTATACACACATTATGGCACTATGTCTATTATGCGAGGCATTTCCATTGGAAGTTTTCTGCCCAGTTGGACTGCACTTGACATAATCCAATGAATACCAAGGGGCTTCCCCCCAATTGTTTTTGCCTGGGTGGACCTCACTTGGCTATCCTGTTCTCAATCAAAAGGCACTTGCTGATCCTACAAACTTATGCAAGGTGCTTCCATGTTGTTTTTGTCCTTGAACCACACTTGGCATAATACATTGTGTTCCAAGGTGCTTCCCCTGGATGTTTACTGCCTGAATGATAGCACCTGGCATATTCATATAGGGTCCTTTAGCCCTAGCCATATATTCTTTTCATCTTCACCCTACGTGTTTTATCTTATTTACTGGGTGAAGAGCATACCTGTTCCAGAAGTAGTGCTATACTCCACAGGTGTGCTTCATATTTTATTAGTGGCAAACCTGCTTTTGTTTCATAGTGGTCACTCTCCGCTTGATTATTTGTTTTTGCACCTTCACCAGCCCCTCCACCTGTCCAATGTGATATTCTATCTATGGGAGAGTGGAGGTAGTACCATTTTGGAAGTTAACATTTTCTAACACTGAAAATGTATTTCCAATAGGTACTTACCAATGACACTTTTTCTTCACTTCACCTATCCAGAGTATAGGTTTTTCTCATAGCGATTACAAAAGCACCTTCACACCAACAGTATGTTTGATACTTTTCAGTATGTTGTAGGTCCAGCTTTTTGGTAACTTGTGTTCAGGGCTACTGATGAGGAAAGGAATTCTCCAAAACTAGTATAACCTAATAACACACATTGATCAAAGTGTAGATTGAACTGGAGTTCCCTTAAACTTAGATCAAAATTAAACAATTTTTGGAATACTAAGCATATTTATTAACACTTTCCAATTACAGGCGAGTAAAAATTGCAAACTTTTAAGTTTTTTGGAGAATCTACTATACTGCATGTACATTGTTTGTAAATGTATGCATGATAGAACAAACTTTTGAATCCAACTTTGCAGACTTTATTAGCTAAAACTAAAAGTAAAAAACAATATTACAATTTTACCGATCATTGATCAGATTGCCAATTATTATAGTGCACAGCTGGCCCGATTCCGATTATGTACAGTTAAGTTGATGATGTCAGTGTGTAGTATTGTTGACAGTTTAACCTCAAAAATTGTAAAGACTTGGTAGATAAAAGCAAAAGATAAAAAGGTGGCAGCATGTGTTGTCTGTTAGTTTCCTTCTCCATAGTCAACAGTTCAACAGAACCAACAACAAAATGTTAGTGATAGGTGTCCCACACAGTTGCCTGACCTGTTGTCAGCAATTCCAAAAAAAACAAAGAAAAAAAAAGTTGGTGGCAAATTCTGCCAGCCAGTTGCCTTTCCTTAATCCCCCTTCTCAGCAGCTCAAAATTAGTAACAATGACACATAGCTTTTGTTGCTTTGCCATAACAAAAACTGGGCAAGCACATTTGGTGGCAATATTTTAATTGCTTGGAAGGCTGAAATAAACAGAAACCCTAATTTTGATAGTTGATCATTTTAGTGACAATTGATTTGATCATAGTTTTGATTAATCATTTAGCTTACTTTACATTAATCGATGTCATTGCTACTCATTGGTAATTGATTAAATCACCTAGCTCTATTAACATGAAGCTCTAACTAAATTAGTCATTGTATGGTATTAAATTATGAACTTATATGATTTTCAAGTCTATCGAATAAAATACAGTGTTACTGGGTATTTCAAAAGCATTCAGTTAGTGCATTTATATGAAATGTAAATGTGTTATTTGAAGTGTTTTTTAATACTTTTCCTTTTTTTGCTACACAACTTTTTTTAAGAAATGTTATTTTTTCATCTACTGAAATTATAAAAAAATGTTTGTTAGTGTTTGAGGTTAGTACATAATAACAGAACAAGCAGTGACTAAATCAATGCTCAATGATAATGAAAAATTAATTATCAATAAGTAATTTCTGAAATATCATGGGTTTGAACTGTTGGCTGTGTTTTGTACCATTAAGTAAATAGTGAAGCCACCTTTTGTTGATATAATTACCTTAAAGTGTCATTTGCTTTATACTTATACTTTCCCCACATGGGGTGAAAAGCAATATTTTTTCCTTGCAGGTAGTTAGACTAAAGTAAGAAAGTTTCTTCTGTGAGAGATGTTGATAGGCAGCATGATTCATGAAATATTTAATGTTACAAGTGATGATGTGATAAATAAAAAAAATATTTTAGATTAATACTTCATATCTTTTCTGAGGTGTATTTGAACCATGATTTTAAGATATTTGAGAAATGCCCTTTAATAGGTGGCTATACCTAACTGACAAAGGATTATGAGAATCTACAAGGAACTTAGGACAGCAGAGTATGTCATTGCAAATGAAAGATTCATAACAGTGTTCTCTATTAACAAAAAACAAATGTTCTGCAAAAACATCAAGAGGTTGAAGATTATACAGTATAGCAGTAGGACAAAAAATATTAGTGTATAATACAACTAGGCACAAACACAATGAATGGGTAAATAACACCAATCACACTTACCAGACCTGGGTAAAAATCTTTGCATAATGAAAAATATTTATCAGTATCATTCAGTGCAAAATAAAATAAACAGGTAAACAAACATAATCACTTTTTTTAAATAGTAAAATGACAATGAAGGAAAACTCATTGAGAATTTTGGAACAGGGAATGGAATAAAATGTGTAAAATGGTTGACTAGCTACTGGGAGGGTGTGGAGATTAGAAGTTCATATAAGAACTGATTTTTGAATCTACTAGAATTTCTGTTGACATTTTTAGGTTCATTGTTTTTTTGCAAGTGTTTTTTTATTTATCTTAATGTAGGGATATTCTCATTCAAGAAATTTTTTTTCTCCAGTTCATTTCTTGAAAGCATATCATTCTAAGTATGTTAATTAGTGTATTTTATTCTGATGTTTAAAAGGTCTTTTGGTTTTCGAGTTGATGTTTCTTTGTGTGTGTAACAGTAAACATTTTTTTTTTGTTGTGTGGTTGGTCTTGAAATTGTTTGATCTTGTTTAAAACTGTTTAAGAATTGAAAAAAAAAAAGCTATCCTATTTTTCTTTTCAGCATACTCAAAGGATTTTAGTTGAAAGTCCTTTTTATATGAAAGTACAAATGTAGGGAGTTTTCTCTGCTCTAAGAAGAAATTCTTTGTTTTTGTTGAATAGTTTCAATTGCTTTCAAACCAGTTTTGAGGTTTCTTGTTATTCTAAACACATCTTCAAATTCAGAAACAATGAACTGAGAATCATGAATTTCAAAGGTTCTGGCGATTAAGATGCTGATAGTACCTTTTGTGACAGCTGGAGAATAGCATTAGGAGAACTAAAAATATCATCTCTGTGTCAACTTCCTGTATATGTGAGTCAATATATTTTGACCATTTTTCTCACTGAAACATCCAGAAATGGATTCTGTCAGTTCTTTTCTACTTTTAAACTGGATAGAGGAAAGTTGTTGGTTTAGGTTGTTAATAAAGTCACTTAGCTATGTTCAGTTATGATTTCAGATAGCAAAAGTCTAATCATTAAAATGTCACTTTTTTTCAGTATTTGTTTAGCTCTTTCACACTTGGATGGGTGTATTCCATAAAAAATCAACTTGTAGTCATTCTTCCACATATTAAATATCAACTTTGAAGTATTATTTATTCAATAATGGTTTTATTTGTTTAATTTTATACGTATAAATTTAAATTTTGAGTTGATTTCTGTGTGTTCTGAATTAAAATTCCAAAACACAGTTACCTCCTCTCACACTATAGCTTTATCCTGACAAAAGTTACTCTTCTCTGCCCATCTAAGCATTGGTATGAATCTTACCTTGCTTGCTCTAGCCTTTATACCTCACTATATTGCCCATAGCAATTTAAATCTTGTGATTTTTTTCACCAACGTCAGTGCATCACCTATCCCAGATCCGTGTAAACTTCCCGTTATTACTTCCTATTAACTTTTTCTTGATGGCAGAATGTTACGACAACAGATTTACATGCTTGCTGTAGGTTTCTCTTCAGTGTTGAATGGCTTTAGTTATATGTACTCTTTAGATGATTTCTTTTTTGTGTTTTTAAACCTGACTTATTGGTGTCATTTTTCACCCAGTCTATGGATGACAAAGTTTGAGGTCGTTGATGCCTATCTTTATATTCTGATCACAGAGTCTTCACGTCATTATCTCCTTTTTGTGTACAAGAGACAGGAATTTCAGTTTTGTGCTCTACCATTTGGCCTCATATTTGCCCCATACATATTTTGTCAGATAGTCAGATCCTTTTCACTCATTGGGCATTCATACTCATCATGAAATGGACTACTGGCTTCTTCTCGCTCCTTCCCACCACTTGGCAGAAATTCACACTTGAGCTCTTTTATCTGAAGCTGTGAGAGCTCATTTTCTCATCAAAATGGAGAAGTCTGTTCTTACTCCCACACAGTATCTCATCCATTTAGGAGTGTTTTTCAATTCCCATCTCAGTCAGGCCCAACCTTCTCCTCTACACCTTCAGGCAATGGAATGGGCTGTTCTTCTAATAAAGTTGTCTCCTTCTCCACAGGTGCATGCAGTTCTATCTCCTTTGGGGATGTGGGTAACCTTGGAATCACTCATTCTTTTAGGTTGGGCTCACATGCATTCTTTTCAGTGGTCATTATGGGACCAGTGGAACATTTGCACAAATGTGCTGGATTGTCCAGTGACCCTATCAGCTTCCGGCTTGTTCGATCTTCACTGGTGGTTAGACAGGGACAACACAACAGGAGTTGTCCCTCTCCTGCCCCCATGTTCATAGCTACATCTTTTCACAGATGCTTCTCTCCAGGGCTGGGTTTCTTGGATAGAATAGGATATGGAATTCTAGGGCCTCTGGGCAGAAGAGTTATCATGTCTCCACATTAATCTCTGAGAGCTTCTAGCAGATTCAATGAGCTATGTCTTAGGGTCTTGCATTGTTACGAGGGAAGTTGGTAATGCTTCACTTGGACAATTCCATTGTAATTGCCTACATTTCCAAGAAAGAGGATGCTCACTCCAGGTGTCTTTGTTTTCAAACATTGGATCTTCTCTTTTGGGCTGACTACTATCTGATTGTTCTTCTTGGTTGTCATGCTTTAGTGAATTTAGTGGCTTATCAGTTACCTCATCCCAACAGAGTTCTTCCCATGGAATGGATACTTCAACCAAAAGTCTTTCATTGAATCTGCTCTTATCTTGGGATGCCTCAGATCAATGCTGTTGCCACACACTGGAATACCCAGCTCCCATCCTTCTGGTCTCCTGTACCTCACCTTCTGGCTTTGGGCATAGATGCTTTCAGCTAGGATTGGACGGATCTTCATATTTACACGTTCTCTCTGATTCTTCTGTTATCCAAAATTCTTGAACTGATTTGCTCGTCTTTCATTTGAGTTCTTCTGGTGGTGCTACATTAGCTGGCTCAGCCTAGATTTCCACTCCTTCAGTATATTCAAGAGCGCCAACCTCTTCTGCTTCCTCTCTGGCTGTCTTTCTTATGTCAGCCTCGGTCAATCATTTTTCCTCTAGTGATCACTATTCTCTGACTTCATGCTTGGCTTTTATGCAGTCCATTGCATGATGTCAAGGATGAGCCTATTGGGTGGCATCTTTATTAATGCAGTCTATTGGACATTCTTTGGATGTTTATCAACAGAAATGGTTTACTTATTATGAGTAGTCTCTCAGACATGGTTTTAATCCTTCTTGTCCCACTGTGCCACATGTTTCTCAATTTTTGACATGGTTATTCTATAAATGTTTTGGTGTCTTCGCCCATTTCTTTGTATAAGGCAGCTTTGTCAGCTACTTTTGGTTTTCTAGGAGTCACCGGTTTTGTCTTTTCTTCTGAAATCTTTTTTGAGTTATCTGTCTTTGACATCCTTTCCAAGTTCTTAATTGGGATCTCACAGTGGTTCTCCATGCATTATCTCATCCACCCTTTGAACCTTTGGCATCATGTTCCTATATCACCTTTTTCTTAATATTTATTTTCTTCTGTTGTTGGCTAGTGAACATTGATGTTTGGATGTGTTTGTGATTTATGTTCATAGGACTCTTTACCATTCCACATATGTTCTGTTGTATCCAGTTAGGTCCTTTCTACCCAAAACATCAGTGGCTAGAGAAAGGGGTAAGGCTTTCTCTCCTATTCATCTTCCTTCCATTTCTGATTTATATGACTGTTTGGATCCAGGTCGTCTCTTGTGCCCAGTGTCCCTAACAAGTTTCAGAGTTCACATCACCATTTGTTTCTTCATTGGAATCCTACGGTGTCACATGACTTATTCCCTGTCACTTTGACAGGTTGGGTTCGTTAGTTGATTTGTATTGCTTACTCTGGGCTTTCATTGGAGGAGCAGAGACTTCTTCGAGTCTCATCTCATCAATTTCACCATATTTGGATGTCCCTGGTGGCTTGGTTGCATTGCCTGCTGGAGGAATTAATAAAAGCTAGTATGTGGACCATGTCTAATACATTTATATCTCACTATTTACATGATTTGGTGTTGCCTCCTCAGATGGTTTTCAGCTACCCCCATGGCTATTCTCAGTGTCCCAGCTAGATTGTGATAAAAGTGGGTGACTTCATTTCTTTTGTTTTGTTTTTTTTGTTGTTTTTTTTCAGGGACCCTATCGTCATTTTCATTTGGATCCCATCCAGTGGAGGTGTTGCCTGGCTAGGTATGATTCTTTACAAATCTGCACTAGCTGCCAATAGATCAATAAAAATTTTCCTGGTACCAGGAGCTCTGTTGAGATAGGGTGTTCCATAAGACCACCTTGTGGCTTCCTGGGGTAAACAATTATATACACTACTGAACTGCTACTCATGAACTATCATGAATAAAGCATAAGGGGATTTTGCCCATTCCTACTGACCCCTGAATTGAATAAATGGGGGTCAGTTTGCTTTTCAAAATAGGAAATGTGGTTCACCTATTGCACTCCAGAGCATTGTTCTTCATGACTTCCTAACATGAGTTATCCCCCAATTTCACCTAGTGAAGTGTGGGAGTCCTTACTACTCTCAGTTTCCAGTTGCTGGAGTGGTGGACAGAGGTCTATTCCAAGAAGAAAAAGACAAAGCTGGGTGCCCTCCTACCCATAACCCTGGATGGTTTTCCCAGATTTATGGTGGGAACAGGACCAGCCAACGTAGGAGCCTCTTCGTAATTCCAGTTCAGAGATGACAGTTAACTATCTGGTAGAGTTGAGTGTTGCCCTTGTTTTTCATCTATCTTCATTTTGATGATCATGGGAAAGGGCCCTCAACTCCTTGTCATTCTGCACATGGAGTGTCAATTCCTATGTCATTGGTTGGACTTAGTTTAACTTTGTTCTACAGCCTCCTCATAATTCTGGGGGCATGAGGTGTTTGCTTGCCTCTTAAATTGGGGAGTCAGGAGTTCTGTTCATAATCCCAGGACAAGTAATATCTTGTTTCTTCAGTTTGAATGAGAAGAGAAAGGTCCCATAATTCTGAGTTCAGTTTGTTGCATTTTGTGCTTCTTCAGGTTGGGGTGAGGGTTTGTCCACTTTTGTGCTGCTTGCCTTCTCTTCGTGATTCCAGTGACTCGACATGCAACATTCTGTAACTTTCAGGCTGAGATCCAATAATAGCACACTGTAGTCCTCATGCCCTAGCCACTACACCAAGGATTTAGCTTTGGGTTCACAGCCTTGTAATTCCAACAATGAGATGTAGGATCTCATATTCCTGGTTGGGACCTGGACAAATCTTGTGAGTTATATATAATATTTCAACTGGTGTGGGGGATCTGTATATCGACTGGCCCGACTGACTGTGACCAGATGCATCTGGTATTGCAGGAGCAGGCCAGTTCTGGTATAGTTGTCCCTAAGCTAATTTTTTCTTCTCTTGAAGACATGGTTTTGCTTCTGTGGCTGGTCAGCCTTTACCTCCCAGGTATTGGATTTCACGTTTTCCGAGCGAAGAGCATACCTGTACCAGAAGTAATGCAGACCCCACTAGTGTGCTATTATTATATCTCATTTTTGCACACCTCTTTTCTACGCAGACACATTTAGTATGGATCTTGCCCTCACCAGCCTCTCCATCTTGTCCATTTGGTATTCTAGCTATAGTGTGAAGTAAGTGTTTCGGAAGTTGACATTTTCCTATACCAAAAATGTATTTCCGATAATACTTACCTCCTTTCACACTCTCCCACCCTTCCTCCCCATGATGGCCGGGTTTCAGGTCTGCTAATTTGCAAAGTCTTAAAAAAAGTGAATTGGTAGTAATAATAGGGAGCTTATACACGGATCTAGGATATGGAGCATGTTGACATAGGTTGAAAAAGTCACAAGATTTAACTTACTATGTGCAATATAGTGGGGTATAAAGGCTGGAGCAAGTGAGGTAAGATTCATACCAATGCTCAGATGGATAGAGAAGAGAAAATTTAGTCAGAATAAAGCTATAGTGTGAGAGAGGTAAATATTATCGGAAATACATTTTCAATATAGAAAAATTTTAACCTTTAGTGTTTGTGAATTTCCTGAATTTTTATTAGCATAATCCTGCACACCTAGGAAGAAAATCAAAAGAATTTTGAACAAAATAATGTTAATTTCACCATTGAACTTCAATACAAGTTTAGTATATTGATTTTAGCCAATTATTGTTTCTCAACCTCAGTTGTCATGAGGTGATGTAATTGCCTATATCTCAGCTTTGAGAAGCCATAGACTAGTGATCTAAACACATAATAAAAACTCTTTTTCTATCCTTTTAAATTGTGTAAGCCAGTTTAGCTTCCACTTCAGTGGAGATTCATGTAGAGATTTGAATAAAATAATGAAAGCTTATTTTGATGATATATAGGTAGAAGAAAAGATGTTTGTGAACAACTTTTGCCACAATTACAGTTCTGATATTTGTTTAAAGCTTGCTTTATCATTTTATACTTAATTTGAATTATAATGTTGCAATATGATAGAAAAAGAAATATTTTTCATGGAATAATATGTGGTTAATATCATGCATTAGCTCAGTTCTTGTTAAATAATTTTTAGGTGGAAGGTAGCTCAAGGCTATTGGCATGCAAATTTCTTTGGCAGTTGTATGAAGGGATCAAGCTATTCTGTGTATAGAGGTAAGTATCTGCCAGAAATGTATTTTCAGATTAAGAAAAATGTTATCTTTACTGTACTAACTACTAATAGTCTATCTTTACAAATGCCTTCTCACAAATTATGAAATTTTTGTTTGCCTAATTTTCCATCATTTTTTAAACTAGCTACTTCTGTACAAATGTTACAAATATTAATTTCAAGGTATTTGACAAATGTACAAAATATCTGAACAAAAAATAAATGACTGAATCAGATATTTAAAATACTACAAGTATGTTTACACAGTTTCAAGTTTCATAAAACTATTGTAAAAAATAGTCATTTGGCATTTAGCCAAATGTACCATGATATGCAGTAAGTACATACATATTATGTGTCTGCATATGAATATTAAGTACATAATGACACCTTGTTTGTGAAAAATAAACATACAAATATTCCTAGAGGATGACTGATTATGTTGAAAACCTAAGAGCATTATTCAAGGTTTTGTCATACTAATTTCATCATCTATCAGATTAAATAAAAAATTATAGTATTAGTAATTACAGGTAAGTTTCCAGAAGAATTTCACATTACATAATGTAGTTGTACCCCTTATATGTTAAAAAATTACTTCATTCAAAACTTTTTACAGTTCATTTTTCATAAGTAGCAGCATTTTGCTGGGATTACCATCAAAAGTGAATAATATAATTAATCACACAATTTTACAATGCCTTTTTTTTTAAAGCAAAAACAAAATAAAGACAAGATGCCATGGCTACTGTGATAAGAAATGTTCCTGTTGTTTGAACATAGAAATTGGAAATAAGAATTTAAAAATATTTAGAATGAGCAAGCTTATAAACAGAAATTATACCCATCAAGATCTCCCCTCAATCAAACAAACAAATCTAAATTAAATATAGTAGAATTGTATAAATATCACACAAAGTTAAAGTTTAACATTACACACTGTTATAACATTTTGTAAGCTATATTTTCAATGTTTTAATTGAGATGTTAGTTAGAGGATGCATGACATTATGATTTGGAAAACAAATAATCAGTGACTGAGAAGTCAGTGAGTAAGCAGTGTGTCAATTCAGTGTCAGAAACATTACTGTGTTAGTAGTGAGAGTTATTGTGTCTATTCTGCTATTCAGTTAGTTGGTGAGTTATGCGTTTGTTTATATATCAAGGCTAATTAAGTTAATCATATGTACCATTAATCCTAGAATTTCTCTTGAAACATGTTTGAGAACTTAGGCCTACAGTTCAAGTGAAAATAGCCCATATCAAACGGTATTGAAGAAATAAATAAATTCATTATGTGGACTGAACTAGATATTGTTTTTACAAAATAATCCAAAAGAACCTGCCCAAGGATAAAATACATTCAATACTCTTATGGATCATAAGCGATCATTTGGTCCATCAGAATTGTTCCCCACCATTCAAAAAAAGGAAAAACCTAAATCCACCCTTTATTCTGCAGGAAACTATTGACTTCCCTTTAGGCCCTTTGTAAAGTGCCAGCCTCTACTGTTGTCAATGGTAACTCATTCCATATACCAATCACCTTGTCATAAAAGTTAAATTGTCTAACTGGAGCCCAGCCAGGCTTCAAATCTTAAACTTCTTTTCCTATTGTCATCAAAATATAACCCAAAGAAAGCAGAGGTCTTTAAACTAGCAATCCTCCAGATAACCTTGTAAGCTTAAATATTACCTCTTTCCCATTTTTTTACAGGAAATAAAAATACATTTAACGATAAACATTTTGCATATTAATGTTTTTGTTACAACAGATATTTTTGTAATATAATGCAAACTTATATTGATAATTTTCCAGATTTGATGTTTTGGAAATCCAGAGTAATTCTGTCTTTTTATATCTGGAAAATACTGATCCCATAATCATAAGGGAAAAGTTGTTATTACATTTTCATAATTCCTAGATTTAAATCTTAAAGCTGTGAGTTGTGAAAAAATGGTGAAAATATTTTGTATATGCATGTCATTTTGATGTTTGATCATATCAGATTGGCATTTACCATGGGTGTTACTGTATCTATTTTAAGCCAGCCATTATCATTCATATACTTATCAAGCTTTTCCTTAAACTCGCTTAAATTTACTAATTCTACAACATCCAAAGGCAACCCATTCCAAAGGCCAAATGAAACTGTCTTAGCTGAAGATGACTCCGACCTTGCCAAAATTTATTTTTATGTTTCCTATTCCTACTATAATCACTGTTAAATATGAAAAAAGATGATGCATCAACACTATCCATTTCCTTTACAATCTTAAACACCTCAATCAAATCCCCCCTAACTCTTCTTTTTTTCAAGAGAAAACAATTTGAGAGATTTCAGTCTCAACTCGTGTAACAACCCCTCCATCCATGTTTACAAATGAATACTAAGGTAGCAATGAGACTACTAAAGCTATGTAAGGATCTTTTTTATTCTCAATATTTCAACTACAAGTCTTCTTCAGGAAATTATGACACCATGGTGCCTTACGAGGATATTCATACAGGTTTTCCCAGATTAAGTTTCTGGTCACTTCTTCTTGCCACACCCTGATTGGTCCACTATCACCATCTGTCGACAGCCGCCTGACCATTCAGCATTCTCCTCTCATTTCACCATGCTTGCTGCTGCTTCCACCCATTTGTAGTTAAGGCCTTTTTCTTTAAATGCCTAAATACTTGAATAAATGAACAACTTATGTTTGTGCAATAACTTGACATCTCTCTTTATTAATTTGATATATCATCTTGTTTGTTTTGTTTTTTTGCAGTCTGTAAAAATTCTGTTGTAAAACATCTTGAAGAATACAACACCTGTCCAACTTGTAAAATTGTTATTTATCAAAGCCATCCACTTCAATACATAAGGTATGAATTAGAATATACAAACTCAAACTGCACTTTATTTTATGGACAAGCCATTTAACTATGCTTTCTTCTTTTTATAGAAGTAACAAGTTAGTCAGTCTGATTTTCTTCATGGTAATTCTGGGGTCTCTGTATGTCACAATTTCCAAAACAAACAACCTTGCAGGAATCTCAGTGAAGATAGAAATATAGGTCCATGTCATTGCCAATTCCACTGATTAACCTTTGATAACTTTGAAATTGTTTTTGCCTTCCTGACATACATACATGTCCAGAATAATAAGTAAATTGATCAATGAAAGCACTTAATACATAAATCCATAGTATAATAGTTGTTATATTCATCAAATATTGCCACTAGAGCATATGTTTGAACCTTGTCATGGACACTGAGTAGACAGCACTTTGTGTTGCTTTGCTTGAAACACAAGCAAATAAAAGATACATAATCTAATCAAAAACACCTTAGGTGTGAAAAAAAGGTGTGGCTAAAAAAAGTACTAAGTATGAATAAAAGTGTGAATAAGTGTGGATTGAGCATCCACCTTAAAGAAATGAAATCAAAATTGGTGGCCAAACTGATAATTACACTTATAGCATTGATAAGAATGTTAGAGCAAATATTCACACTTAGTACTTTTGTGGCCACCCCTTTTTTTCCCACCTAAGGTGTTTTTGATTAAATATCATGACTTTTTGTCAATACACACCCACAAACCACAGCAAGTAAGAAAAAGTGATACTTTATAGTAAACAACATTAGCTTTAGGATTGCAACCCTATTATTCAGACTTATACATTACAGAAGAAACCAGATTCTTTATAGAATATATGATGGTAGTTTTTTCTTTCTAAAACAATGTTAATGACTTCCTTGATAGTAATGACAGGGAAAGTAGATTAACAGTTTCTTGTCATCATTGCATGCACTCAGTACAGCCATATCAGACATCATTATTCAGGCTAATATTACATGATGCTAAATGCTCTTTAATTAGGAGAATTTCATAAAATTTAGTTTGGCTGCTGTAAATCAGCCATCTTTGATTAAAATGACAAAAAAAAAACTAAAAGCAGTTCACCTTTACTCTTAGGTGAAGCCGTGATAAAAATTTCAGACAGATAAACATGACCTTTTTGTGTAGGTGTGCAAAAACATTTTGGTCAAGGTTGAGCAGTTTTTGTTGAATAACTTTGCACATGTGGTATATACTTAGACCAAACTTGACACCTAATTGTAGGTGTAAAGATCTATTTGGGTACCAAATTTTAAGAAAATCCATGAAAATTAACTATATTTTTCAATCAAATAGAGTTTCTGTACTTTTGATGCGAAGAGAAAAAAAAGAAAACAATTCAACCATAATTGGAGATTTTATATCTCGTGTATTTCTAAGAGGATTGCCTTGAAATTTGGTTGTGAAGTAAGGATCCAGAACAGAACGTCCAGTGAAAATATTTGATAGTTTGGATTACCACAGTCCAAGTGGAAAATTGCTAAATAACACACAGTGTATTCTGCAAGTTGTTTTGGCTGTACAGCACACTACCCTGTGTCTTGATGATAAAAACTTGCATAAAGTACAGAAAGTAATATATATATATATAAATGAATAATAAATAGCTTAAAACAAAGAACAGATATAAGTAATGAATTATTTGAATAATAAGTAAAATCATTTCCAATCAAAATAAAATACTTTGATTTTCAAAAATATTTTGAATTAAAGAAGGAAAATCACTGATACCAGTGGCAAAATTAATAACATGATTGTGGTTTGACTGTGTTTATGTTATTAATACAGTAGGAACGTTTATTTCACTGTTAACTTTTTATTCAAACCTCATTTTAATGCCTATGTTATTGATGGAGTGGTCATGTTGTTGAAGAGTAGGATAACAGGAAGGTTATTTTTAGTACTGGCAGAAGATTTGTGGTTCTCTGATGTTACTTTAGGTTTGTTCAACTTATTGATTGTTGCCTTTTTCTCATTGTATAAACCTTGTTATGTTTTTAAAGTATGGTAGGAGATTAGCTTACTGATGCTATAGCGGTTTTTACCATGATAGTTAGAGAAAGGTTGAAGAATGTACAAAATAGATAAAAAAATTCATATTGGAGTATTGGAAAAATAACATAGTTTATTTCTCAAAATCATGTGAATGTCTTGGGAGCACAATTTTAAAATCTTGTACAGAATTGCAAATATAAAAAATTCTCAGTGGACATCTACCAGTAGAACCATTATTTTACTTAGCCTGAGAATAGGCAAGTTCCTACAGTCAGATTTGTAAGGACAGTTTAAATCATACTGTAGACTTCCAGCTATATACCCCATACTTCATATATACTCTGCAAGACTGCATCAGTATCTCTGATAACCTACTGCCAGTATTACTGGCAGGTGGCAACAGGTTGACCCCGATCGCATCATGATAGGGCTCAAGGGATGTTGGCAAGAAGACATCAGTCTCTTTGATGTCTAATATCCAAGAAGCTGCCATGGTAGTGACAGTTTTCAATATTTAACTGCAGGGTAGGTATCTAGAGATTTTAACTAAGACTGCTGACAAACCTGGCAACTTTTATTAGAACTAAAAATTAAATGTAATTAGTAGTGTAAAATTATGAAGTGAATAGAAAACATTTTAAATTCATATACATATACGTTGAGTTCAACTACAAAAATTGTAATAGTGTTTCAAACAAAATGTATGGCTTATGATTATACGTAGTTACAAGATTTTATAATATGAATGTAGTCAAGTGCTGATGTTCACCTTATCTTTCTTATTTACTTTGTGAGGTACTTACTTTTTTGTTTGTTTATATATTAAGTAAATATATGGGTGTGTTGGGCTATAGATTCTTCTACAGTAGGTGTCTGTGACTTGTTGGTGATAAATTAAAAAAATAAATGAATAGCATGCACTCCATTTGTTTTTAAAATAATATATGTTCAGAACAAGTTAAACGTATGTACAAAAATTCCTTACACTATGGACGACATTGTTATATCTTAAACACAATACAGTTCTCTTTTTTTTTCTTGACAAAAGTCCACTTAGGTCAATTCAATTACTTTAGAGTTCAGTTGACAAGTCTATCCATTTTCTTTCTATTCCTTTCAAAATAGCATTTGTGTATAGTTCACTTACGTTGTCATTGAGTTACCACAGTTGTATCCTGTACTTCAAAAATCGTCTGCTCATTTTTCTTATTTCCAAGAATCGTCTGCCTTTTGTCAAAGTCTACTCAGGCTGGTTCAATTACTTTAGGGGCCCAGGTGGATAGGTGCTCGATTCTCAATCTGAGGGTCGTGAGTTCGAATGCCGGTCCCACCAAACATGCTCGCCCTTTCAGCCATGGGGGTGTTATAATGTGATGGTCAATCCAACTATTCGTTGGTAAAAGAGTAGCCCAAGAGTTGGCGGTGGGTGGTGATGACTAGCTGCCTTCCCTCTAGTCCTACACTGCTAAATTAGGGACGGCTAGCGCAGATAGCCCTCTTGTAGCTTTGCGCGAAATGCAAAAACAAACAAACAATCAATTACTTTAGAACACCCTTTGGCGAGACAACTTATTCATCTTATCTTTAACAAAATTGTTAATCTCATTCTAACATATCAACCATTAGGCCTTTCACTACCACAATGATTAATTTTTCTTTCACTGAACTTCCTTTTGCCATGACTTTACTTTTCACTCTCTCGCTCTCTGTTTCTGCTCATCTAGTTGCTGTTATTTATACATCTATCACTTAGGCCTTCTGGAAATCTCCATAGCCAATGGATTGCAAACACAACTTTCGATAGCCTCGACATCAGTGAATTACAAACACAAAATAAGTTAATTAATAATACTACCTACACTAAACATACATAAAGCCAACTATCTATATGTATGTGTGTGTCTGTTTATATATATATATTCAGAAACGTTTACTTTCCTCTTTGCATAACAAAAAGGCATTACATTTTGCCACTGCTGAAAAATTTTTGCTAACACGTAACCCACCCTACATGTACTAACATGTATTGTGCCAGCCTATAATGTAATCATTACACCAATAGGAGATTAAAATACTCCATGCACAGTAATCTGCATGAGCACTACTCTTTGAACAAAGACTCATTCTTTCCATAGCACTGCTTGTATTTAGAAGACTTTAAAAGTTTTGGTTTTTTGTATTGCTGTTTTCTTTCACTTTCAGTTAAACCTTGTCATCTCACTTCATCTTGATTGTATTTAAGTATTTTTCTGTCAACTCAATCTACTACTACTACAACACATATAAAAGAAAAACTTTTTGTGAATTGTTTTGACAGTAAATTCTCAGATCCATATTTCTGCTACCTCCTAGGGTCCTGACACTCCTCCTGTTTCAGTGGTGACTGTAGCCACTCTGAGGGACAGTGATATTACTGTCACTGTCCATCTATTTCTGTTGCTTAGGCTGAGCCTGCATCATCTTTTGATGATTTATACCAGTAGTTCTCGTTGCCTGCTTTGGCTTCTAGTTCTTATCTTCCTGAAGAAAATGTAATTGCACTTTTATCATTTGCTGTTTGATTACTCAGGTAAGGAACACTCTTTCTTCAGTAGTTTTTGATGAGTCTCAGGCTACATTGCTGTATGTTAATTTTTTTTTCTCACCTTTCTGCTGACTCCATTAGCCTCATCCTTCTCAACTTCATGACACTTTTTCTATGGACTAGGATTCTTCTACTTTCCTTTAGACTTATTTCCATGAATCTCTCTTTCCAGATTGTGGATCTATACTTTGCCTACTGTGTTTCTTAATCATTCTCAATCTGCATATCTTCATCTTGCTTTTACTCAACTCCTTTACTAATTGTCAATGCTTAAACTTCTCTCAGATGTTCTCCATTATGACCCCAACAGCTTCACTAGGGACATTTGCTCTTACCTGCTTGCCATCTGGACCTTGATCTTTTCTTCCACAGTGTTCCAGTTGGCTGGTTTTTTTGTTTCAGAGATTCTCTTGGTCAGGATACCTTACTTTTGGGTGTTTGCCTTTCTAAGTTCCCTTCCTTTGAGACAAGGTCTGTGAAGGTGTTTCTTGCAGTTTGGAAACTCAAGCTAAGGCTGCTCATCAGTAGCCTTCTCTGATTAATTTATTTTCCCAAAGTTCTTGGTTCTGGAACTCCCAATAGGTTTCTTGGCTTTGGTATTGTTTTATTAAAGGGTTTCTCCCTCTCCTGTTCCTCATCCTCTTGCTCTCTATCAACATTCCCACCTCCCCCTCTTGGAGGGCTTGCTGTTGAAGTTGTTGGTTGGATCCGGTCCAGTGGGAGCTCAGGTCTCTCTCTTTGTGCACCTGAGAACTCCCTTTGCAGATATATTTGGGTCACACAGGTGTTTCTGACAGACTTTTCTGTTTTTTTAACTCTAATTATCCTCTTTCTCCTTCTCCAGTTGTCCTTCCACACCCACCCTTCTGAAATATTGCGTGTCTTCAGCACTTTGAGGAGGCTTTGTCTTCTCTACAGGTTATAAATGCTGTAAATAAAGACTTTAACCCCTCTTAGGGATTTTACTCCTGTATTTTTGTTGTTCCCAAGAAGATGGGAGATTCGCACCCTGTCATTTTTTGTTCAAGAAGATATTTTTTCAATCTGTGATAGGTGTTCTCTCTTAGGTTGTGCATGACCAAATTCGATTTTTGGATGATTTTCTCCATATCCTGATTTGTCCATTCACTCATCGCTTTCTCTGATTCCTCTATGATAATCAGATTTTTCAGTTCCAGACCATTCCCTTCAGGTTAACCATGGCCCCATGCATTTTTAATTGAGTCATGAGTGCATTCACATGGTGGATGCATTTGTCAGTTACCCATTTCTGCTGCTTTATGGACAACTGGCTCCTTCATCCATTTAAAGAAGCTTCTACAGCAACAACTTCAGAAGACATCTTATTTGGATTGATGGACAAGTTCTTCAAGTCCATCTTGACCCTCATTCAGTATCTGTTCACCTGGTAGTATTTTGCAACTTGGGTGCAAGGCAGGTTCAGCCATCTCTTTTACATCTCTAAGACATGAAGCTTCTGGATAACAAAGCTTTCATCTCTCTTTCTTTTCTTACATAAGAGGTTCTGTTGTTTTTGAAGACTCTTGCTTTACTCAAGTTCCTTTTTCCTCTTGGACATGCCCACATGCATCCTCTTCATTGGATCCTGGCTGATCAAAGGAGCATGTCCAGAGATTCCTTGTTTTATCTATTATCACTTCCTTCATCTTTTCACCTCTTGCTATTGTCATAACTCGAACAATCCCATACAATGCTGGACATCCCTCTTCCCTCACCTTGCCATCACCTGTATCTGTTCTATCATGTCTTCCTTTCCAGATGAGGACAGTTCTAGACACCTACACCCTATCTAGTGTATAGACTTTAGAAGAGCTTTTCCTTCAGTCAACATCCTACAGCTTTTGGCTGCTCAGTGAGCTAGTCATCATCTTTTGTCTCATGTCTGGTCATCCTGTAATAGTCCAATCTGCATTTGAACAACTCCACTATCATGTCTTGCATCAACTGACTAAGAGGTTCTTGTTCTTGAGAATTCTGCTTTAAGCTATGGATTTTCTTTTTTGGGTCACAAGGGTTGTCAACCTATCATGTCCCAAAATGTTCGCCCTGGTGACATATTGACTATCTTGTTTGGACCAGATCTTTCCCACTGAGTGGTTTCTCTGTCTTCTGGTGTTTCAGTGGATTTGTTTCCATTATAAGAGTCCTCTCATCAATGCTTTGCAACTCCCCTCAACACCAAGCTTCCTCTATTTTGGTCGCCAATCCCACACTCTTCAGCTCTGATGGTAGATGCTCTGAGCCAGGATTGGACTGCTCTCTTTCTTTATGCCTATACTTTTCTATGGTTTCTTCCCAGAGTTCTGTGCTTTATTCATGACACCCCATGTCAGGTCCTTCTCATTGCTTCCCTTTGGCTAACCCAGTCATGGTTTCCACTCCTGCACCTCTCGATGTCCAGAGAGCCTTTTCCTCTTCCACCTTGAAAGTTCTTTTATATCAGACTTGGGTATCCATCTTTCATCATGAGATGTCATGCTTGGAATTTGTCTGGTTCCTTGCAAGATAGGTAGGCTTTTCTTCCAGAGTAGCTGTTTTCTGGACATTCTTGCCAGTCATCCATCTTTATGTTTTATCAATGCAAATGGATGATTTACTGCCACTCATTCATTTGCTACTCCCTTCCTTCAGAGCATCCTATTTTTCCATATTTAACTGGCTTTTGACAGGTATGGTTCAAAGTACTTTTTCTGAATGCAGTTGAAACAAGAAATAAATGTTGTCAATCCCTAACAGGTGCCACACTCACCTTATGTAGTTAATGTGTAGCTTTAGAAATGCATGTACTTTCAACATGTTTATGGTCATTAAGAAGAGCTAATTTTACACTATAATTCAACAATGGTTATTTTTAAATTGGCACCAAGTTGTCATCATTGGGTACATGCAACTGCTTGTACTATTGTTGGCTGCTTTGTTCATGATAGCACTTCGGTTGTTTCTTACCTAAATATATTGTAGTTAGAGAAACAATTAAATTGTTATTAGGTTTTATTTCTATATTTTAGTTAATTGTCCATTATTTGTGTTTTAAAGTTCTTATTTGAAAGGTTTAATAATTTTTATAAACTAACCAAAGCTTCCCTTCATTCTGGAAGGCTTACAATACCAAGTGTGTATAAAATGATTGTGGTGGAGGCAAAAATATCTCTGCCCTTCATACCATTCTATCACCTGCATGTAACCATTGATGTATGTCAACATAAATAATAAACAGTAAAGAATAGGAAAGGAAAATAAAACATTAGAAATAAACTATAAGTGAAAAGGTAAAGACATGAAATTATGACCCAAAAATATTGTAAAATTATTCAGTGAAAAGTTAAAAGGTATGTGTATATTTCCATTTTTTAATTTTAAGCATTCATTGCACTGTATGCTGATGACAATAGTTAGTGTTAGTGATATGATAGAGGAAATGGAAAATAAGATGTAAGCAGTTACTTTAAAAAACTTTTGATATTCATTTGGGAGGTTCCAGAGGTTATGCAAGTGAAATGTGAAAACTGTAAGATAATAAATAGTATTTTTATATACTCAAATGAAAATCACCTTGCAGGTGAACTATTTCAGAGTCTGAGTGCAACTAACTAAATTAACTAACAAATTTTTAATAAAAATAGTAGACAAAAAAGAAAATTAAATATTTTATTTTTCTCAAACTACATATTTATCTGAAAGTTCTTGTAAAGTTTTAAGCACTTTTATCCATTCAATTTATTATTGAAAGGAAATTTAATAAGACTAATATAATGTGCTTCACTTTGCCATGTCATTGTCATAAGATTAAGAACTAGTAAGGTATGTGATTTTAATTCTGTTTAACATCACTAATTATTAAATAAAAGGGTGGAGGTTGGGAGTTTTACATTGTAGAATTTAAGGCAGTTTAATTCTACTTTAAGGTTATATCTAAATATCAGGGGTAATTGCAGACCATTAAAGGCGGTATGAGTTGAGACATTGAGCATTCAAGAACTCAACTCCCACTCCTTAACTGGTTCTCTTTACCATCCCAAAGACATTATCCATTATGACTCAAGGATGACAACGAGGGCTGGTAATGGAAGAATTATTCTGATTTTTGATCTCATCATAATGTTTTGTTTTGTTTTTCTTATATGTATATATCTATATATATATATTCTTGCTTCACGTTGCTTGCCTTGTCAATAATTTTCAATTATAGTTTAGATTAGGGATTGGAACATTTTTTAACTATTAAATTACAAAGCCTGGGTGTCACAGTGTAAAAGTCATGTCTCGAGAATTTATGTTAATTTGTTTGTTGTATATACACAGCATGGTCACA
>NW_013665906.1:715933-716913 GCF_000517525.1 Limulus polyphemus
TTATAATTTAATTAATATCTCATAGATCTTCCTTTCGCTTCGTGGAGTTCGTTAATCCTTCGAGGCATCGTGAGAATCATCTCGTCAATTTTAGATTGTGGGATTTTCGCCCACTCTTGCTTCAAAACTTGGAGTAGATCACTCTTTGAAGTTGGTTTTTTTGGTTGTTTCTTGACTTGCAGGTCGAGTATGGCCCAGAGGTTTACGATGGGGTTCATGTCAGGAGATTGGCTCAGCCTGGGCAACTTCTGGATACTATTTTCTTCCTGCCACTTTTGGGTATTTCTAGCAGTGTGACACAGTGCTCCATCTTCCTGAAACAACGTTGTGTTCTTGTCCACGAAACCCGAGGAATAAAGCGGCAAGAGTCCTTCCTCTAATATTTCGACGTATTTCATAAAATTTATGTTGCCAATGCACTCCACTTAGCTCAATCTCCCACCAACCCAAACAGCTCCCCAAACCATCATGCTGAAACATGCTTCACAGTTGGCTGCAATCTGTTGCGCCAAAACTCTTGGTGAGGCATTCTCCAGACCCATATCCTTCCACTGTCCGAAAATTGAGCGAATCTTGATTCGTCTGAGAACAGTACGGTCTTCCAAAAGTTCAGAGGCTTGGTCATCATATCATTTGCCCACTTCTTTCGTCTGACTATGTTGGCAGGTCTTAATAAGGGCTTCCGTCTAGCTGCTCTGCAACGATAACCCAATCTGTGGAGAATCCGTTGAACAGATTTCAGGCTCATCCCACCAACTTTGGCTACTTCTGCAGTCGTTAATCTGGGATCCATTTCGATGCTCCTCTTGACAGCTCTTTTCGTCCTCTCCAATGGACCAGGACGACCCAGATGCTGCTCACTTGTTTGCTTGCCGTGTTTCCTGAACTGCACAATGATTCTGTTGACCGCTGACTTATTCCACCATCTGCTTGACCAACTATCCTTCCTCTAACAAAATCTGACAATTCGAGAGAACCTT
>NW_013665906.1:717026-723005 GCF_000517525.1 Limulus polyphemus
CTCAGTGTATGTGTATATAGTATGTGTATATATATATATATATATATATATATATACTTATTTTTTTATATATTTATCATCATATATACAGCAAGCTCTTTAAATTGAAGCAGCTAGAAAATTTTTGAGGGAATTTTACAATTGCTTTAGGTTTTTATTAGTTGAAAATGCATAAAACAAAATTTAAAAGTTTTAACAGTTCTTTAAGGCTAAGTAAGTAACCAAGGATATATAAAAAAGAGGTGATAAGAAGATGCCTATGTTGTGAACTAAGCTTATGAAATGAGCTTGAGAACTAGTAAACAAGGTTGGAAGCCTAGTTACGTAATAAACGTTCCCTAGAAACAAGATGAGTGCTCTAGTACTTGTAACAGATTGATGAATTACTGACCTCAACCTCTCAGAACTAGGAAAGGTACCAAAAATTTTGGTTTAGTGAGTAATATCGGCACTTTAAGGTGATATCAGTTACAGAACATGGGTATAGGTGTTCAAGTGAGTAGGTGGCTGGCTAACACCACTTGAGAGTTCTGGTTATGGTTTTGCCCAGGAATTCCCCTAAAGCATCCAATAGGAACACAGGACTATATTTGGGTTATACTGTGTTCTATTTAGTGGGTCAAGATAATATCAAGAAAAGTTAGTTTAAAAAACCCATGCCAGTAACTGAAAAATCAGAGTTCCTCCAGAGGTTTAGAAGTTCCTAGAAATTCTGAACAATGAAGATGTCAAATGTGGCTAAAATTCCCAACAACCCAACTGTACTGTAAGTATAATCTCTCTCTCTTAATCAGCTAGTGTAGAACTATAGAAATTATTAAATGTATCTAGGTAAAAAGTGTTTTAATGCCAGTATATAAGTATTTAATCAAGTTTGAGTAACGTTTAAAGTTTGTTTTAATTAACGAAGTTATGTTTTTTTGAGAAGTTGTTAAATGTTTAATAAATATTATTATAAGTGTTCACCATTGGCCTTAAACTTTATTTCTTTATTCTAACTGTAAACTACCTCTAGTTAGCGACTTGTGGCTCCACTCGTCACGACAAATCCTCCAATAAATAAGTTTGGTGTAACGAGTAGTTTTAATTGAAACTCCAACAATTAAGCCCACCAGAGTGCTACTCTTTACAGCTGGTGCAGTCTCGAGGATTTTTGGAGTAGCTACTAATGTATTGTGCTACAATACATTATATTTATGTTTTTAAGATGTTTTATAAATTTAGTAAAAACATTTATAAGCATTTTTTTTTATGAAAAGTCATAACTTCACGAATTTGCCCTTCACCATCAAATTATTTGCCTTTGCTATCCCAATTAATAAATTGCAAGGTCAGACATTTGACCACATAGGAAGATTTCTTCAAGAACCAGTTTTTTGCATAGTTCAATCTATAAGGGTTTATAAAGAAGCAGATTTGAATATAACATAAAAATATACACAAGTGTTTCTAATCATGGACCACTTACAGGCAATAACCAAATATACACAAAAAATGTTTTTTGTGAAATAATAGAAAAAGGATAAACATTCTTTATACTTGTATTGTTAGTATCATATAATTAATTTTTAGAAAACATATTCATAAAACATTTATTTAGATTTAATTGTCAGAAGAATAATTAATCAGCATTTACCATCATATAATGGGCAATCAGTATGTATATATGTATGTATACTTGTATTAAGGTGTATGAAATAATATTCAAATATTTTTGTTTTATTATCATGAAAATGTTTTGGGGATCTTTATAGTTTTGTTAAATTTAATTCTGTTTACACACCATTACTCTATGTTCACCTATACTTGTATATTTATGTTAATTCATAATTTTGGAAAAGCATACCTATGTGAATAGAAACACTGTATTTTGCTTCAAAATTTCTTGTTCAGGATATAACATACATTTTGTGAATTTACAAGATTTACTTGATGAATGGAATGGTAGATGTGGTGATGCCAAAATGTCCTTTCAGAAAGAGACAGTGTCTGTTAAATCATCTTACAGCATTTTAACCTAATATTTGAGGATCAGAGTTTATGTCAGTCCTCAACAAATCCCAGGCTTCTGGTTGCCATGGCAACTAAAAATTTCATCGAAGCGCCTAGTATTTTCTCCCATTTTATTTGTGTGTAGAGTTGTACTAAATAGAACTCGAATCTAAAACAGTTCTGGACTCTGGGAAGTCTGGAATTATTTTCGAGTCCTAAATCAAATATTTTTTCTAGGATTTTAATGGCAGATTCAGCACTTCCTCATGCTTTTTGAGGAATGAAGTGCTGTGGTTGCACAACACTGTACTAGTTTTGATCCACTTGGTTTTTCTTCTTTCTCTCAATTCAACCAATCAGTGCATGTGTTTAGACTCAGACTGGACCAAAGGCAGTTAGTTCAGGCAATACTATCAAGTGGTTGTTGATATTGTGATCGTTAGCATGCACTCATTGCTATGAAAGTAAGTAAATATATGTAGCCTCCATTTCGCTGTACAAACAGTTGTGAAGTTAGGTCAGGTACACCTGGCTCTTAATCTTAAAATATTTGTCATGGCCTGGTTTATGTTAATGTAGATCAAATGGCTTAGTGATGGGAATAGAAATAAGTGATAAGTGGAAAAATCCAGCACTTTCAAGGGACACAGTTTATTCCAATAGATGTAAAAAAATTGTAGTCAAGAAGTTGAATCTGTATGGGTTAAAATCAGAAGTTTTAAGGGTTAGAAGTTTTTAATTTGAAAATGTTACAAACCATTTGATCAGACAGAAGCAATCAATGAAAAACTTGATAATGAGAATTTGTGTTGCTACAGGTAAAAATACTAATGCAGTAATTGTGGGAGGCTTTGATTTTAGGCACATTGATTGGGAGTGTATGGAATCAAACAGGAAGTGAGGTAGATTTCTTGAAATAATTCAGGATGATATTCTATACCAAATGGTCAGAGAACTAACAAGGGGTTGGTCGGGGTATAAAAGTGATCATTGCAAAGTTAGATTTAATGCTTTGACATGTTTTTACTGCCTAAAGCAATTTTGACAAAACCTTTCTCTGAAAAACCATGTTCTGAAACAGCACATATGTTTTATATTTTCATTCAGAATTATATATATATTTTCATTTCAATTCCATTAGTCACTGTCAATGAAGCTTTTCACTAGGGGTACACTGAAAAACTGGTAAGCTATCGGACTGGCTCCAGTATAAGAAAAAATGTACATTATCTGCTGTTAGCTTTTATTTATTTATAGCTGACAATGTACACCAATGTTTTTGTTGGTCTTGCACAGAATGTTGTAACTCTCACTCATATTTTATATGTTTCATGTGACAGCCAAAATGACCATTGCCACATACCATTCTTCAAAGACAATCCATTTTAATGTTGTCAAGCATTCCAAATACTGATCTCTGTGTAATTAAACTTGTTAAAATAGTTATGTGTTTGTATTAGTTTCTTAAAATTATAAGCATTTGGATTTTAATTCATAGCAACTCTTTAACAATAAAATTACTTTTTGAATAAGCACAAAAGTTTATTTTCTTGTATGTTTCCATGTATATTAGACTTGGCTTCTAGTCACATATCTGTCTACAAAACACTGCCAGCATGATTATGGATAATGTAGCACACAAAGTTAGGTTGCGTCATTATTTTGGACTTACCCACTCTGTATTCATGTTGTGTTTTGAAGCTAAAAGCTGTCCTTTGTTCTCTGGAGTGACAAAGCTGTTAAGCTGAATATTTTTATATATAAATTGAGTAGTTTTGTGCTGTTTTTATGGTGAAGTTAATAATTGTTTACTTGTATAAAGTTTCTACTATGAGTTAACAAAAGTTACAGTTACAATTCAGGAGTTAAGAAATGTGTTTTTATTTTAAATGTTTCTAGAAGTACTAATTTAGAGTATTTTATTAAACTTTTTCATAACTGTTATTCTTTTTATTCATTTTCTGAATAAAAGCCCAAAATAAATACTGTTTGTGAATTTGTGTTATAAATGCAACTAGAAAAAATCACAGGTTAAATTTTCATTTGCTTCAGTACTTTAAAGAACTTTACCTGTACTAATACTAAATATTGGCATCAGTATCTGCTGATATTGTTGAGTTATCATTAACTGTTAGTATTGATCAAGAAAATCTTAATCAGTGCACCCCTACCATTCACTTATTATCAAAGTTCAGGAGCTAAGTCTTGGGGCTACAGATATGTTGTTCACACTCACAGTATGATCTCCTTATCTGTGAAAGGATATTGACTTCTTGAAAAGGATTCAGAGGAGGTCCACTAGGATGAATCTGAGGATTGGAGGGTTATTTGACATGGATAGGTTAAAGAGACAATCTTATTGAATTTTACAATATTACATAAGGAATCAACAGGATAAAGATCTCTTTATTTATTTGTACTTTGTTCTGAAGATGATAGAACAAGAGAACACAATTTTAAGATTAAGACAGGGTGATTGACTTATGGAATGAGTTTCCATCAGAAGTAGTGCAGTCCAGCACATTTTGAGTGTTTAAAATGATTTCAGTGATTTCCTAAAATATTAAGGGTTGGTTTTAAGCTTTTACTTTTTTTTCAGGGTGGATATGCAGGGACCTCCTTTTATGTATGTTACATGGTGTTATGGTAATGTGTTGATAAATTCTGCTGATAAAGGTTTCCTTCAAAAACTAAGCATATTTTTTTTTTTCAATTGAAAAAAAGATTATTCTGGATATGAATAAATGACAAGCCTTGCAAAATGTTATTATCTGCTAGAAATCATGTTGATCTTCTCACAAAACAAAGTTGTCAATGCACCATTGCTTTTTAGAGAAAAGGGCATTTCTTAACCCATTGACTGCTGATTCACCGCATAGGGTACGGTCTGCCTCCAGCAGTGTGCTGTATACATTAAATATTCCCTTAAATGAAACTATTAACATATGCATATCTGAGCTTTCGCGTAATAACAGTCCTCGAAATGGCTTTTCTGAAAATCAAATTAAGACCATGCTGGATCTTACCACTAAAAATTCACATTTCCTGTTCAACAACACCTTGCATGAACAAATAGATGGTGTTGCGATGGGCTCCCCACTAGGTCCAACTTTAGCCAATGCATTTCTCTCTCATTACGAACAGAAATGGTTTGACACCTGTCCAGTTAACTTTAGGCTTGTTCTGTACAGAAGGTATGTGGATGATACTTTTATTCTTTTTAATAACAGTGATCAATGCTCAAAATTTTTAGAATACCTTAACTCACAACATCCTGCCATTAAATTTACATGTGACATTGAAAATAATAATAATTTAACTTTTTTAGACATGCTCATTAACCGTAATGCTAATGGATTTTCCACATCAATTTACCGAAAAAAAAGACGTCCACTGGTCTCCTTACACACTGTGATAGCTTTATCCCGTTTATGCATAAACGAAACCTTGTTACATGCTTACTAAACAGAGCTTACAACCTGTGCTCCACATATCTTAATCTACACTCAGAAATTTCTTTCTTACATGACATCCTGAAACGTAACTGCTATCCACAACACCTATTAGAAAACATTACCAACACCGTCCTAACAAAGAAACTCACAAATCCAGTTAAGATACCAACTGTACCTAAATTTACTATATACTCATGTCTTCCTTATACTGGCAAACAAAGCTTAAATTTAAAAAATCAACTTAAATGCATACTTGGTCGTTACTACCCTCAAGTGGATTTAAGATTAGTTTTCAAATCCACATCACGCATAAAAAATTTTTCCCTACTAAAGATCTCCTCCCCATTCCTTATTGTTCTTGGCTTGTCTATCTTTACACGTGTGGAGACTGTAAAATCTCCTATATTGGCAAAACCAAATGCCATTTAAAAGTCAGAGCCTATGAACATATGGGAATTTCCATTAAAATAAAAAAAAATTGAATAACCCCTGTGTTTCCTCTATACGCCAAAACAGTGAAGAAACAGGACAT
>NW_013665906.1:723049-724369 GCF_000517525.1 Limulus polyphemus
CTTTTTTTTAATATGCTCGCATTACTGATTTATTTTTTTTTCTTTTCGTTTGTGTTTCCTTGCTGTAGTTTCTCCCCATGATTACTGTTTAGTGTTTTATTTGTTTAATTATCGTTATATTTAGCAACTGTACTTTGAAAATGTATAAAAACTGATGTAAACTCATTTTATTCTGCTTTAGATACTGAAGATGGAACCTGATAGAATTCCGAAACGTTTATCCATGGCCCCTTTTTGTCAATAAACAATGTTGTATATCATGAGTGTCATAATCTTGTTTATAATCAAACTTGCTTTCCTTCGAACACATCGATTGCTAATGTTCTGATTCGACGATATGGAAATGATACTCTGCGTGTATACCATGCCTGTGAGAAATGGGACTTTAAAATTAAGAAAGTTAATCTCAATATTTGCTTCCTTACTGAATGCAAGCTCTGACACGTCATTCCTAAGTTCCTCCGTTTTAAATTATCCAATCGAAATCTACAAAATTCTTCAACTTACAGGACTTGTCAAAAGAAATTGTTGGATCAAGAACTTCGACTGAAACACCATCAGAAGAGACAACTCCCTAAATGTTTACTGTTGCACAAATAGTTTACACGTTCTATGTTGTATAGAACATTATCTGAGTGAAATTCATTCTCAGTAATAAGAATTCTTAAAAAAAGTATTACAATTTTTCCAAAATACTCAAATATAATGTTTGATGAAACTTGCAGTATTTTGTATTTAAATGAAGCTTTATCTACTAATATACAACCACTAATTATGGCTGGTATGTGTGTGAAGTTGCTTGTGCATGAAGGATTTTGTTAACGTATGTTCAGAACTTTTACAAAATACATCGTTGTGTTATCTCACTCAGGCTAGGTAATTTTGAGTAAAACAATTAAAAGAAATGCTTACAGTGCTAAGGTGTATCTTTTTATTGTAACATAAACAAAATTAATCCATCATGAATAAGTAAAATAAACACAGTTACCAAGCAGGTGGTAGCATTGCCTATGTAGGGATTGCTCATATTGTTCATCAAAATGGTATTTTAAATATATCCTCAATAGGTCATCAGAACTCTACAATACTGTTACGTCTCCGTGTGTTAATTAATTTTTCCGTAACTTCGTTCCGACGAAACTTAAGCGACACAAGTCTTTACTTAATAAAACTGGTTTATTCTTTCCGAATATAACTTTACCGATACACTTAATCTCAATACTCTCGCTAAAACAACACTGTAACGAACGACCGTTAACTTCAACAATACCGTGTGACTGCAGTTCAATTACTCACTATCTACACACACATTACATTCCC
>NW_013665907.1:0-12359 GCF_000517525.1 Limulus polyphemus
AGTGTCATGAAAGAAAAGGATTTTGGTGTGACAGTTGACCAGTCTCTTAAGCTGTCTATGGTTATTAGAATTGTGCCTGGGGTGGAGCGGTTGTCATACGAGGAAAGGTTGAAATCACTCAAATTGTTTTCTCTTGAAATAATAAGAGTTAGGGGGGTGTCATTAAGGTGTTTAAGATTGTAAAGGGAATTGAGAGTGTTGACGCATCATGTTTTTCTTATTTAACAGTGAGAGTAGTGGGACTAGGGGACACAACTATAAACATGGTAGGAGTCATTTTCGGCTAAGACAGTTTTATTTTTCTAATTGGGTGGTTGGCCTTTGAAATGGGTTGCCTTTTGATGTTGTGGAGGCAGTGAATTTAAGTGAGTTTAAGAGAAAGCTTGATAAGTATATGAATGATAAGGGCTGGCTTTAAGATTTAAAAAAGAATTATTAATAGTTTTAGATTAGTTTAGAGGATGGAACAGCCGAGATGGACCAATAGGTTCCATGTTGTCCCAAAACATGATGTTATGCTATAATAAAGATTGTTTTACACTTAACACAACAAACCAGTCTCATTCTTTCTCATTGCTCAAAATCCAGTCAAGTTTTCAAATTCGGATTATTCTGTGAGTTTCCAGTTTGAATCTTTTTTTATTAAGCGGACCACTCCGATACTTTGGACGGAAATCAGTATATTTAAGAATACCATAATATTAAGAAGGTTGTACCTTGTTTCAGAAAATCTAAAATATTTCATTTAAAATATTAGGAAAATGAATTACATCAAAAGTTTGTAAAAATAATAATGTTAAGCCAAATCTTGTTTATTTTAAAGTATCAATAAAATATTTATGCAGTCTACACAGTAATATAACATTAAAAACAAACATTAAATTTTTATATCAAACAGAAATATAACTTATGTAAAAATGAAGAAGCTTTTCACGGTTAAAAATATCTAATAAACTATATTATCACACATACTAATAAACTGTTATTAAAAGTTGACAAACTCATTTGGATAAACTTAATCAATTAACCAAAGGTTTTCCTCCCAGTGGCATAGCGGTATGTCTGCGGACTAACAGCGCTAGAAACTGGGTTTCGATACCCGTGGTGGGCAGAGCACAGACAGCTCATTGTGTAACTTTGTGCTTAAATTCAAAACAAACAAACAAACAATCGAAATTGTACAGTGAGTCACTTTCATCAATGTGTATACACTGACGGGGTAAATAGGCTTAGTGAGCTCTTACTAGTTTCATGGTAATATGATATCTTATTTAATTTTAAAAAATATATAATCACTTTCACCAACTGGTCTAATTAAATAACAGAAATTCAAATTTATACAGTCACCTGATTAGTAAAATAAATATTGAACAATATATTAAAACTATAATATGCTGCTTAATTATCGAATGGAAATAATATTAAGTAATATTTCCAATAATTCAATACGAAACTGTTCTCGCACACTCAAGTAAAGAAATTATTTAATACCCTTTACCCGGTGACAAGTAGCCAATTAGTGTTAAAAATCTCACAAAAAATATTCAAAACAGTTTCTATAGTCACCTAGAGTTTATGCTATTATCCGAACAAAACATTGCTATCAGTACTTAAAGACTTCAGTACTTATAGCTGATAAAAAAGGAAACGACACATTTCGGTAGGATAATGCGAGACATTCGATTTGCAAAAAATATTCAAAACAGTTTCTATAGTCACCTAGAGTTTATGCTATTATCCGAACAAAACATTGCTATCACTACTTAAAGACTTCAGTACTTATAGCTGATAAAAAAGGAAACGACACATTTCGGTAGGATAATGCGAGACATTCGATTCGCGATTTTAAAGTAACGCATTTATCTTAGAAAAAGGTTTAAAGACTGCAGGAGATTTATTAGTCAAAATTGGATGTTATCATATAAATATGAATTATTGAATGTAATTATATATATATATATGCATATACATATATATGTATAATCCGCTAATGAAAGTAAATAAAATCAAAGCTGTTGTTAAATTTGTGTTAACGCATCTCAATTATCTCAAAACTTTCGGTTAATGCAATTTAAAGAAAAATGAGGAACTTATCATTATTGTTGTAATCATTCTTTAATCTTACGCAGCGAAAACGTTAATTAGAAACTAACTATAATGGTTTCTTATGCACATATTAATGAAGAACTGTCAAAACGAACTTATATCTAAAAAAATTGATAATAATAACTTCTAAAGTATACATGTGATAGATGGTTCGTATAAAGATTTTTCGACAGGTTTTAGTTAATATTCCTTCTCTTATGGTTTTACATCGTCTTTATGTGGAAATCATTTTATTGTTAATACGTTAATTGTTCTTTATATGAAGATCTTAGAAGATCCATTGCTGCCCTTGGAAATACTGCCTCCGTCATCGATCTTGTTCGCTCTTTAAGGCCACGAAGAGTTCAATGCTACAATTCCAATTGTAACAAGCTTCTACGAAAGATGGCGAGATCAGCCTCTGATAACATATTACGACACACTGTGTGTTGACATTAGCTTCCAAGAGCAAGTTTAAGCAAATCAAATACATAGAAGTGTATTAGTGTGTAGCCAGGCGACTTAACAGGTGTGATAGTGAAGAGGATAACAAAAGCATCATTTCATACACCCTGGTTCGTACAAATCTGCTGTGGACTTAGACGTGTGATCTGACTATTTATTTTGGCCATACAGTGCAGGAATTTCCTCCTGCTTAACAGGAACAAATACATTATCCTGATTGTAATTATATATTATCTTTACTTTATTGTGCTATTGATAAAATTTCAATTATATGAAATATCTTTGACAACCATAAAGTGGTATTTTTTTCTTTTACATTATCTGTTCCGTATTAGAAAGTCCTTATAACCCCCATTTTTATAGTCATTCATTTAATTCTAGTTTTCGTCCAGTGTCACAACAAACCTGCATCTCGTACATGAAAGTCAGACTTCGTTCAGCATTTTTGGATTTTTTGTCTCGCCAACGTGTGTTCACGGTTTATGTTTCTTCACAAGCACAAAACTTTCTGGGTGGGGTAGTTCCTGGACGACCGTTTGCTAAAGTTAGCAGTAACAGCGAAAGTCCTGCTTTTAGCGGGATGCTGTTTAGATGGTTGCACATTATCATGTCGATGTGCCGAAGCATTTCGCTTTTTTATAGATAGTCGTCTTTGAAAATGATAAACCCCATACTTTGTATCTCTGTGCTGTTTCACTGTATGAATAAACATTTTCTTCCGAAGGACCTGTGACATTGTCAAAAAAAAAAGCTTCATATGTCAGCAATGCATTATTCAATGGTCAGGAATTCTCTGTAAACCTAATATACGAGTACTGAACGTGACGCTACAGTTCGTATCTGTTGTGACACACTACAGCATCAGCAGTTTGTTCTTATGAATTTTTGTACACACTTTGGTTATAAATAATATTTGTAACCTATTCCTTTACTTTTGAATTTTTGGTTTAGTTGTTGTTAAACGCAAAACTACACAATGGGCTATATGTGCTCTACCCATCACGGTTATCGAAAACCGAATTTTAGAGTCGTAAGCACGCAGACTTACAATTCAACCAGTGAGGAAGGAGGATTTCTTTCGTAATAAATCTACATTTAAAAGAAAAGTTCACATTTCAATGATAGTTGTGTTTTCAGGTAATATTTAGTATTCGAATACAGCACTAAGCTGTTAGACAATTTTTAGAAGGTTTAGGCTACTAAATGTGTATAATATAACACGAAAAATCAAAGCATTTGATGCTTGATGGAGTAAAAAGTAAACTGGCATATTCCAATGAACAAAAAAAAAAAGAATGAATATTTGCTTTAGAAAAGTGAGATAGCTATAGTTTCACCATATGGTCGTACAATTATGAGCTGCCTCTGGTACAGTGATTTTCAATTGTATATATTCTATTTGTCGTCGAAATAGTTGAATAGATCATTTTAATTTTTGCGTAGTATTAGGTAAGTGCAAGATATACAACCAAGAAAAATCACCTTTGTTTGCGATAGTTACTTCCATAAACTGCAAGTTTCATATGTAGTGCAAACTCTAAAAATATGAGCTTAACCTATACAAAATCAATACTTATGGCTAGAATACAGCAAAAATGAGGATTCTTCCGTGACGACAGGATAATCTCCAACACGATAGAAGCCATACAGTAAACTGTACCTATCGCCACTATCTTGTGGGATTTCTTACTGGCTTTTCCATGTGAAGTGCGGCACAGGCACTAAGCGTTGTGTGGTGGGCTTTACATTGTCCTTTATATTTAGTTGTTTTTTTCTCGTGAATCAAAATATATTTCTTTGCTCACAGTTTGCATTTAAAATACTCTGGGATTTTAAGCTAAAAGTTCCTATTGTTGAATTATCTTATAGCTATTCGGTAAGAAAAGCAGGTGTGTGCAGTTAGCTTTATGTGCAAAACATATAATAGATAGCTGAATACCTTGCATTAAGGTACAATCACACGCGAACCTTCTGTTGAACTATAATTAGGCTTTCTTAAAACATACGATTTCATAATGTAAAACTTTTTGCCCAATGAACTTTTATGCACCCTCACTTGTTTAAGTGCATAGGAGACAGAAATGTGTTGTTGAATATTAAAGCTAGGGAAATTCAGTGGTGAGAAACTGCTAACGGGTTCTATTTAAATATGAACAACTTGTGATTACAATTAGAAACACAGCGCTTTTAGCTGAGAACACCAGAAATGTAACGTAATACAAATCAACAGACTCTACGTGAATGAGACAAAACATGTTTTGATTTCGTTGCTGGAGGATACTGTAATGGTCACATCATGGTTGAGCAAATGCCAGAAGATATATCGACCCAAGTGACATCGGACGCCGTCCAGTATCCGGAATTACTGACTTTAACTCCTGACAGCTTTCCTGATTTCCAAAACGCATTGAATATTAGTAGCTTGTGTTGTTCTCCCGACACTCTTGAAATTCTGACTGGTGGTACACACATTCATTCAGCTGACCAGCAAGTGTTAGCCAACGGTTATGCAAGTAAGACTTTGTGATGTTTTAATCAAAGATAACAAATGTATATTTCAAAAGCATAAAAATGTTTATATATTTTGTTGTTAAAATTTCTTTATATTATAAGAGTACAATACGAAAGGCAGGATCAATGAAACGGTTTCAAAAATCCATAAAACTGGATTTATTTTACTAAATATACAGATCTCTATTATGAAAAAATCAATAAAAAGTAAACTTGCACATTACTATGATGTTATGTTTGAGTAACACTATAAAAGTTCCCCGGTGGGTCAACAGCAAGTTTACAGACTTACAACGCTAAAATCAGGAGTTAGATTCCTCGTGGTGGATACAGCGTATAGCCTACTGTGGCTTTGCTATAAAACAAGCAACAAAAACACTGTATAAAGACCCCTCTTGTTTTTGATCCTTCTTTTAGCTACCCAGGCTAGTTAGCTAAAATGGTAATTTCCACTATTTTTGAAAAATTAGCAACTATATCTTTCTCATTAAGGTACATTGCTACGATAGTCATTACAAAAAGTAATCTTAAGAACACGTTTGTAATAAAAAGTTATTAAACGGAAGACTGAAATAGATCTTGAAAATATAGCAAAAATTAATTTTGAAATATTACAAATGTTAAATATTTCAATTTATTAAATAAATCCGAGTTTAAAATATACCCACTTATCATTACTAAAGTATTAGGACTCATTATCAAAATAATTTATACAATATATGAAGAATAGATAAATGTCATCACTGAATATACCACAAAACTCTACATTTAAAAATCCAGCCTTATATGCAATAAAGTTTTTTACCTTCTGTTCCTTCATAAAGTTTTATCAGGCATGTAATATCTAGATAATTTTGAATTTTAATAGATACTTACTGCTAAACACATCTAGAAGTAATCTAATTAAATTAACTCAATTTGTACCTAATGCGTTTCGATCATGTTCAGAATAATTGAATTATATTTACTTGATTAAGGTAATGAAAACTAAATTTAATTTGACAAGCCAATTATAATTTTATGATGCACAACTCGTGGTAATTAATTTAAAGGATTATACTTTCCTCGTTTTATATATATATATATATATATGTTAGTTACATTGGCTACTGTACAAGATTATACTTTCGTCGCTTGTTTTTAATATGCTAGTTACTCTGGCTTCTGTAAAACGTGAATACTAACTACAATTTTTAACATAGCAAAATATTTACTTATCAGTAGAGTATGGAATAAAGTAACTCGTACTATTTATTGTGAAGCAGTCAATATCAGACAACTTTCAATGTTTATGGTCAACCAATCCCATGAAAACCACTTGCTATGAATTCATTCCGACAATATTGTTTATGGGTTTAAATTGTGTAAACCATATAAAATCCAATTTTCTAATTTTTAACTTTATTGTTTTATAAAGTCACTAAATTACAACGTATTTTAATGTCAGAAAACTTTTCGTCCAGGTTAAGTGAGCTAAAAGTATCAGGAAAACGAAATTAACACCTGCCACACGAACCGCCCAGCTATTTGATAGAACTCGATGACTAAAGCTCAGCACAACTTCTTAAACGAAAAAACAACAACAACTAAATATCGATGAAAATATGGGATGAAGCAAACTATATGAATTATACTACAGTGGTATCATACTGGGCATTATATCATCCTTCATATATTTACTCTTCATTGCAGAAATGGCATTTTTAATTTGAGAATGTCTAGGGAAATGACTTTGTAATGTATCGTGCATCTGCTTCAACTTCAATACTACAGCTTTGGGCTTTACTCTGCCGTTAATTTCACAAAATATTGAAGTTAATAATTCCTTATATATCATTCCAACCCCCCATTTTGAAGAGAACGATGGTAATATGCCCGTTTTTTCATGTTTCGCTGTCTATGCAGTAATCAATTGACGAATATCTCAATTTCTCAATTGTTAGGTCAAATCGATTGGAATATCTTCGATTAAGTTCATTCGTCATCCGACCTGGACCCACGACTTAGAATAATCGCTGTACTTAAACCACCACATTCACAACCACATCTAGAACTTTTCAAGCGTGTTTCATTGCTACATCGTTTTACTTTACATTTACAAGTTAACTTCTTCATGTTGTTTCTTATGGTCTCGGAGCAGGTCACGGGTCTGGTCCAGCTAACTAGACCTCGAAAATAGTGCCAAAAGTATTCTTTTCATCTAATAAAAACAACCCAAACCTTTCTGGTGTGCCGCGAAAACACATACCCCGTCCAAATCTCATCTGGTGGATGAAATTTCGCAGCTTAAAGCCGCGAAATTCTAACTCCGTCTCAATTTCATACCGCTGTGTCGTATCGTTTACTAAATGCCTATTTTTGCTAACTTTATTTATTTCAGTTTTTATTGTTCACAAACATATTTCGTATTATTTTATGTAATACAAACGGCTTACTTCTTTGTATTATTTATTACATCTGTTACTTGTAAACCTATCTGAACAAATGATTACTAAGGTAGTAATAATGTAGGCTTTAGCACTAACACAGTAACACTAACAGCATACAAGGAATATTTTAATTACTTAAGAGCTTTTTTAAAATTCTGTAATTTGTTGAAAATAAAATGAAAGTTATTTAATATTATGTTAGGAAGGTTTGTTTGCTTTTATAATTAAGCACAAAGCTACACACGGGTATCGAAACCCGGATTCTAGCGTTGTAAGTCCGCAGACATACCGCTGTGCCACTGGGGGGCTGTTAGGAAGGAAGTTCTTATAAAAATATCGCTCTAAGACTTGTAACTTATGTAAGATATTTAGTTGTTTTACTGCAGTAGTTTCGTACTGCTACGTTCACGAATTTGTATTGTAACTGTTAGTATTACTGTTTTAAAAAGGTAATTTATAGTTTACATATATATTGGCTTATCTTTTCTACGTATCTTATTACTTTTATCCGTTTATGGAAAATTTTATTATTAAGAACCATTATGATTAACACTCAGAATTGGAAATTACTCGAACCTGAGACTGATGTAAAGTTACATTTGGCTTTTCACACACGATTTCAACACGTTACCATTCTTGTGTTCACTTCAGAATCTTGAGTCTTCATACATTTGTTGTATTTAAGAAAGTAAATACTCTTAGCAAAATATAAAATTGTTATGACTTAAATTGTATTTTAAGTACAGTAAACAGTTGATTGATAATTTTGCATTGTTTTGTTGTATATGTACTTATGTATCTGCAGATGAGTCTGTCTTAATTCATTTTAATATTATTATTATTGTTGTTGTTTTAGTCCAAATTTGAGATACTTGTAATAGGTTGAAAATACTGAATTGGGACATACATAATATAATGCATACCACAACATATTCAGGTTGTCATGAATGTGCTGACATGATATTGATTTACGCTGTATATTATTAATGTAATTTGTTTGTTAGCTAGTTAGCTCTGGATTTGAATGATACCATTAAGACTGGAAGGTTTAACAAACTTAAAATTCTAGAAAACCCTTCAGTTAAGGCTGTGGCTTGAGGTTTCTAGCATATTTAGAAGTACATTTCATATATGAAATTGTTTTGAAGAAAGATTGATTTTCAAGATGTCCTAAACATGATGAAGCTATGAGCACAGCATCACTCTAAATGAAATAAAGCTATAGGCACAGTATACGTAAATACGACCACCACAACTGTAGGCTCCATATACTTTCTATATAGGCGTAGATATAAGATAGCCTAACTTTATGAACATATACTGTTTATTTACAAAAGTACATTTGTCAATCAATGTTTATTTACAGGAAACTAATAATCTACCCTAACTTATACGGTAACTGATAGGAAAGCCAGTTTGAGGACTAAAAACTTACTAAATAATTATTTCATTTAGTTTGATGATAAATGCCAATTGCCAAAGCCGCTAGATTTGAAATAGGCCTACTTTTATCGTAACTATTGTTTATGCAATGTGAACGTTACAACTTTAGAAAATCCATTTGGAAACCATATAGTCAATAGACAAATTGTTAAAATGCATTGGAAATATACAGATCATTTTACAAAAATTTATCTATACATGATTTCCACAAAATGCATATGAATAACTTAGCGAAGTATTATTTCTTGTGATTTACTTGTTTGCACATGTGGTACCTCTATAGAAAAAAAAAAAATCCTAAAGCGTTCTTAACAGGATTGGACTTCATATAAATTAAAAGAATAAGCCATCTAATTTAGCAACAGTATAAGCAGGACTTTTTCAAATACATGTATATTGACTTTCAAATCTGTTGATATGATGGCGGCATAATACATATAAACCATACAAACTAAATATTTTCTTAAAATGTTGGTCATTATTATTTCTAAAATATTTAAATATCAATGAATACAGGACCTCTATATAGTTACATTTTTGTTACGTGTACTTGTTTCAGCTATTGTTCTTCTACTTCAGTGTTGTGGCTTACATGAACAGTGTTTGTAATTAAGCATGTTATCACTTTTAACTTTGTTTTGTTTTGAATTTTGCGCAAAGCTACACGAGAGCTATCTGCGCTAGCCGTCCCTAATTTAGCAGTGTAAGATTAGAGGGAAGGCAGCTAGTCATCACCACCCTCCGCCAACTCTTGGGCTACACTTTTACCAACGAATAGTGGGATTGACCGTCACATTGTAACGCCCCCACGGCTGAAAGGGCGACCATGTTTGGTGTGACGGGGATTCGAACCCGCGACCCTCAGATTGCGAGTCGAGGGCCTTAACCACCTGGCCATGCCGGGCATCACTTTTAATAAATGTAAGGCTTTGTATTCTGTAAATTGTACACATTTAGTATATTTAGATCTAGTTTAAATTATACGTGTATTTGATCCAGTGGGTGTGTGGGAAAGTTTGCAAATACAAGGAGGTAATTTAAAATGCTGGTTATGAGGACTTTTCCTATATCTTGGATAGCAGAATTAATTGAATGGTCCATTACGAATTGGTGGGTGGTGTTGATTAGTTCCATTCCATTTAAAGTAAAAAAAAAAAAAACTGTTCAAAGTCAGGTTTTATAAAGAGGTAAGCATCATAATGAAAGACATGTATGAATACATACGATATTATTACAGAGGTAATATAGGGCTATAGTAAATGTTCAGTACAGGTGACACTATGCATCTTCATGTAGCATAGTTTTTTCTTCACCATATCATCTACACAGGTAGTAATTCAAGAATTGGGTCTTCAGGAACACCAATATTTTCTTCTAGCTGATTTTCTACTGCCAGCTTTGCCGCATGCTGAAATGTTAAAAAGGAGGGGGTAAATTTGGTTGAGTTCCGTTTAATGGTATTTATTCCACTCACCACAGTTGTCAAAAAATTGTCCCCATTGTTCTGTCATTCATCAACCAGTTTGCTGAGTGCTCTTTTAATAATTCAATTTGTCCTTTCATGAAGTCCATTTGTCTGAGGGTGGTACACAGAAGTTATTGCATGCTTGATTCCCAACACTTGAAATATGTATTGGTTGATCTGAAAACATACATACATATATGATACACGCAAATACACACAGACACAAACAAAAACTACTTATAGTTTATTTCTGTAACACCTTTTGTCCTGTAATAAAAAAATATAAACCATTTATAACTAAACTAAATCAAACATTCAGCTTATGAAATCTAGTTCCGAGTGACCTTAACTGTCATACGAAAGTAAAAGGAATAGTTATTTTAAAGTTTGAAGATTACTAGAACTTTATATTTTTAAATTTCTTCCATATTCATTAGAATAATTTAAAGCAATATTGATATTTACTACGAATGCACATTATGTTATATTTATAGAATATATCTACCAGATGACTGCCAATTTCAGATGCTTTCCTATCATATAATGGGACAACAACAACCCATTTAGCGAAGTAATCTGTACAGGTTAAAATGTAGCAATGATCTTTACTAGCGATTGGTAATGGTCTTATTAACACCAAGCACATCCCATGGTTCAGTTACTTTAAGGACTGGTGCAGCAATCTTCAATATTTCAAATCTCTGGAACTTGTCACAGTGTTTAATCTAAATGAAATTTTTTAGTACCAATAATGTGAACTTATATTCTTATCACCTGTTAAAACAGATCGTAAAAATCATATATGACAAGTACTGACTGCACAATTTTGTCTTTTAAGCAACTTTAAAAAGCACTATTTTGTATGAACAATGGTGCTTTTTAATTTATCACGAATAAAATATTAAATGTATAAGCATATGTAAGGGTGGTTGAAAGCTATTTTGGAAAAGTTCCCAGTGTGAATACAATTTAATTATGTCAAGTAACATTTACCAGAGGTTTTACATCTTCAACAATTCCTATCCAATAGATCCTCTCTGTAATCTTTGCTACTGCCTTCTTCTATCCTAGATGAGCTGATGAATGCAGTGGCGTAGCAAGGGTTCTCAGCACCCGGTGGCAAAGACACTTTTGGCGCCCCCACCTCTGAAATGTTTTGATTATTTGTTTTGTGACTCATTACCTACTTAATGACAATAACATGAAGAATTAATTACCGCCTTACAAAGGCCTAAAATAAAGTCACAATATAACATCTCACGATATCACAACTGTAAACCTGGAACTAATGAAGTATAGCCTACTAAGTGTACTTACATAATTTTTAAACCATTTTCATATTTATGTCATCCAGTATTGTTCAAAGTCACATAGCTAGATTAATCTTTCAAGCATGCACAATAAATTTCTGCTATAACCCTAGTTTTGAAACTTATGTTTTATATGAGAAGCTAGTCACTTGTGGTGTACATGGATTATAAAACATATTGATAAAATACTACTTAAGTTTAGAAATAAAGCTTTTTTATTAGTTTACAAAACTGTACATATACTTAACTAGATCTTGTACAGGTAGCATTCTGGTATTCATGGTTACATTATATGAACCTTTCGTGCTTTTGCTGTTGCAAATGCATCAATCAAACTACCAAAATTTAAGGTATTAAGTACGACTTTTTCAATACTTAGTATTGCCAAGTTACTAAGTCGTTCTTGAGTCATTGAGGTTCTAAAGTATGTATGAATTAATTTCAGCTTGCTGAAGGACCTTTCACAACTAGCAATAGAAACCCCAATTGTTAACAAAATTTGAAATGCAATTCTTAAATTTGGGAAAACATCTTCACCATATGAAATTATATATGTTAGAAAATCAGCTGCAACCATTGGTTCAGGAAAATCGGTCTGTGTTCTTTTACTTATCAACATTCTACAGTCTTTAATTTCTCCGTACAATTCTG
>NW_013665907.1:13162-14501 GCF_000517525.1 Limulus polyphemus
TTTCTCTGTACAATTCTGGTCCATCAATATCACCAGGATAGCTCTTTGTTAAGTCAGAACATTTTTCTTGCAATTTCTTGTCTTCGAAATCTCCAGAAACAATATTTTGCACATCTAGTAGAAATCCATACTCTGAATCTAAATCTAGTAAGCGAGAAAATCTTCCTGTTATTTCTGTAATAAAGCGATCAATAACATCCTTTATGATGCGATAAATTTCCTATTCAGCAGTAAATCCAGCATCAGCTGCATTTTCACCTGGCATTCGTTTATGACGTACTTTTCTTCTTTCATTGGTCAATCCCCATGTTTCACATTGATTCATGCCCACTTTAAGTGCTTCTGGACAGGACTTTTCACGTGATTCTATCAATTTCTCTTTCAAAAAATCAAGATCAGCAGCTGCTTCCATAAAATTCATTATTGGGTCCTGAAGACGTTTCTACACTCGACTGATAGATGATAAAAGATTTCTCCAAAAATGCAAAAGAACAAGAAAATCAATCGTAAGCATGCGTTACAGAATATTATGAGCACCACATTTTGTTTCAGCCATGTTGCCATTCTCACTTAATTGCTTTAAAAGTCCTAGCAACTCATCTAGTTTTTCATGTACAACTTTTACTGCCTTTTCTCTTGCACTCCACCGTGTTTCTAATTCACGCTTGACAGAGATCTTAAGCTCCTGCTGCAAATCGTCCTATCGAGTTGTCGAATGAACAAATAAATTATAAATGGCGTCAGTTATACCAAAAAAGGTAATAACTGTTATTTCCTGACTTGCAGCATGAAGACATGTTAAGTTAAAACTATGGTTTCACAGTTTATAAACACTGCTTTTGGATTTTTTGTTCAGAATTCTTTGTTGAACGCCTGACAAATGACCTGACAGCAGCATTATCATAACATTGTGAACAACAGTCACTTAATAAAATTCCATCTGCATCTAATTTTGTGCTTATTGTTTTCTCAATATAGGCAGCGTCTTTTTCCTTTATCTGTATAAAGTCAATAAATGACTCTTTGACTTCTACTTTTCTTTTCTTAAAGTCAACGTCAACAAACCGAATCACTTGGGCCAATTGCTCACGATGGGCTAAATCAGGTGTGGAATCAAACAGAATACCATAGTAATTGTTTCTACGAATTGCTGACAAACAATAATTTCGCACATGTGAAGCCATGAGACTTATAAACTAATTTTGGATTTCAGGAGAAAGATAAGATGTTGACGTTTGCTTGTTTTTAACACGCTCTAAATGCTCTATCATTACTGGATCATACTTTGCTAATAACTGCAAAAGTGACAGGATCTTTGTTTGAGGTTATGTCTTCAGTA
>NW_013665907.1:14511-15247 GCF_000517525.1 Limulus polyphemus
GCAGCAAATGACTTGCGATGACTGTCATTATTCTCATGGGCATATAACTTTTAAATTTTTTCCACTTAGAGAATCCACCCTGTGTTTTGAAAGCAGACCGACTATCAGATGTCGTACATGTAGATGAAAAAAGAAGACAACAAAAGCAGTATGCTGCTTTATGTAGAGGTGAATACACCAACCAGGAACGACTGACCTCTTGACCATTCAGAAGGCGTCGTTTGAACCAAATTGCAGTAATAGAAAGCCCATCTGTGGCATCAAATGGACCTTCTTTATGTTGAAATTCATGTGCTCCAACTTTAACAATCTCTGTGCGATGTGCATGTGTTACAACAGCTGAACCTGTTCTATCAAACTTCATAAATCCAATATCCCTGTCTGTTAAAATAATTATTAAGTAATCTTCGTTTAGCTTAGCAACACTATTCTTTGAACTTGTTTCTGACAAAATGGAATCCTCTTGTTTATTATTATTGTAGCTTTCAACAGGACAGAGAACAGTTTTTTCATTGTTTTCTTTTTCCAATGAAATAGCATGTTCACAATCTTGCACTTTGACCTATTTGCTGCCATTAAAAGGAACAGATGCTGGCTTACTGGTGTCATCACTTCCAGCAAGGAAAGCTCTCATCTATTTATCTTGACTCTACCATCGAAGCTGCAAATTGTGCACATCTTTTGCTTCCCTGTGCCCACTTTCTTTTTTCGACATAATGGGCTAAAAGAATAAATT
>NW_013665907.1:15268-17424 GCF_000517525.1 Limulus polyphemus
ACAATTATAGTTGCAACTCAGGACAAGTTAACCACATCTGGACCTGGTTTCACTTTAACTGCCATTATTTAGACCACCCATATTCATGTTAATTAATGTGACACAACGGTAAGAGAATCAATGCAGATGAGTATATATGCTAGTAAATCATGCTTATAAGCACGATATAAACTACTGGCAGTTGCTAAATCACATTTAAAAACTCGCTAGGTTTAACTACATGAACATTACAGGAAACAAGTCTGAAATTGCTCGAATAAAAATTACACACACTGTGGAGAAGGGTGTAATCATAACATAATATCAGCCTAGAGGCTCAAAGGCTATATTTAATATTAAAGGTTTTGATAGAATGTGTAAACTTAAATATAGGCTAACTAATTAGTGGTGCTAAATTACAGTTTCTAGATTAAGTCGCTAGAACATCTAGATCTAACATTAATGTTAGACCTGTTATTTCCATCTTTTTAGTTTTAGGTTTGGATCTAGATGTAATAATAATGACAGAAATTTAGCTTTATACATTTAAACTAGACCTTAGATTTGGGTGCATAGATTGAATTTACCCAGATCTAGACATAACCCTGTCTCATGAATTCTAGATTTAGATTTATTAGGCCTAACTTTTATAACAAATGTTACATCCAGATCTATTAACGTTGTCATTAGATCTGTCCCAGTGCAATGCCTAGTTTAATAGTTAGTAGAGGTCTAAGTATGTCTATAATATAGTGTTACGACAGCGGGGGTCACGTGACGCTAGTAACACGTCATATTCTCGAAGGTTCGTGAAATCTCTAGCATTTACAAGATATGCGGTATTCTTGTGTATATAAGACCGGTAAGAAGTGACGGCAACAATGTAATGTAATTGAACTGCAGACAGAGAGAGACTGACAATTGAGTCGAGCGCATGAGTCGTTCGTGGTGAATTATAGCGTTTGTTTAAGGTATAGCGTGACCGTGGAAATTAAGTGAATTTAAAAGTTGTATTCAGAAAGAATAAACCAGTTTTATTTAAGAAATGACATGTATCGCTAAAGTTTCTTCGGAAAGAATTTTTACGGAAAATTAACTAACGACCAGAGACGTAACAATAGGCTACAATTTGTATGATGATGGACATAGGGTTGTATTCTAGGACTTGAATTTGATCTACAGATGAATGATGGAATTGTGTAATTTACTTCTATACGTCAATCCCTTCTCACTGTATTTCAGTGGGCGGCTTTTAAAAGTTAAAAATGCAAGTGTAATACACACAAATAACGTAAGACTGTGTCGTATTTACTTACGTAGGGCAGTTTAATATATCCTAGGAGAGGGCGTAATTATTAATTAATAGGCATTATAGGCCAGAGGAAATTTTCCGCCCCTTCACACCTGTGCCCGGGGGCTACTGCCACCTTGCCCTCCTTTTGCTACGTCACTGGATGAATGGCATCCCAAACATATTTTCTACATCATAAGACACAACCATTTTGTGTGGTTGAGCTTTTAGATAAAGTCGAATACCTCTAAAAACTTTACAATTCACCACTAAGTTGCAAAAGTACTTACATAACTCTCCACCATTACATATTGTTACGATAGCGGCGGTCAAGTGACTCTGGTAACACGTCATGATATTCTCGAAGGATCGGGGAATATCACGAATAATCCAATTTGTGCCAGGCGCCCTCTGTTCTTGTATATAAGTGCGCCAGTTAACGTGAGACTAATCAATCAGAATTGAATTGCAGACAGAGATAGAGACTAGAAACGGACAATTGAGTCAAGCACGTGAATCGTTCGTTGTGAATTATAGCGTTTGTTTAAGTTATAGCGTGACTGTGGAAATTAAGTGTATTGCAAAGTTGTATTGAGAAAGAATAAACTAGTTTTATTTAAGAAAGGACTTGTGTTGCTAAAGTTTCTTCGGAAAGAATTTTTATGGAAAATTAACAAACGAACACAGAGGCGTAACAATATATATATATACACACACACACACACACACTTTTTTTAAGATAATATTTCTAATCTGGATGGTAGATAGGGTGTGAACCTGGTGTATATCAATAGAGGTTAGAGAAATGTAATTAAGTGGATTATACAGTCAATCTTAATAGGACCAATCTTAATAGTGGAGTACCTTTGATAAGTTTGTTTGTTTG
>NW_013665907.1:17434-19657 GCF_000517525.1 Limulus polyphemus
TGAAAAATAGACCAGTATAATTATGATATTGAATACAGAGAAGGAAGATCTCATGGAAATGCCGATGGACTGAGCCGAAGACCCCGCAGAAATTGGCTGCAGACGTTGCTGTAAAAGAGAAGTTGAATTAACCAGGTGTCATCAAGCTGAAGTCAAAGTGACTGAAGGAGTTGATGATGGTGAAATGGAACCAGGTATAGATATTAAGTCAGAGCAAGAGAAAGACCAAGATTTGAAGCCAATAATTGATTTTCTAAAAGCAAGTGTTTTGCGCCCTGCTTGGGAGAAGGTGTCTAGTCTAAACACTGTGACAAAGAACTATTGGGCACAATGGGACCAGTTGAAGCTTGAAGATGATATTCTTCTCCGGAGATGGGAAACTGCAGATGGGAAAGTGACGACCTGGTAAACGGTTATACCGAGAATGTTACTGGAAGTTATGTTGCGTCAATCCCATGATAGTTTAACAGGAGGACATCTCGCAGTTAAGAAGACATTGAGTCACCTATGACAGAGATTTTATTGGATAGGTATGAGGCAAGATGTGGAAAAATGGTGCAGGACATGCAGTACATGTTGTGCTAAAAGGGGACCCAAGCATAAGGGACGTGCTCCAATGAAATTATATCAAGTTGGTGCACCAATGGAAAGAGTAGCCATTGGCATTGCTGGGCCTTTGCCCCAAACTCGTGCAGGAAACAGGTACATTTGTGTGGTGATGGATTATTTCCCCAAGTGGCCTGAGGCATATGCAATAACAAATCAGAAAGCTACAACTGTGGCTTCGGCTATTAGTGATTTCCTTTATCAGATTTGGTATGCCATATGAACTGCATTCAGATCAAGGCCATAACTTTGATTCAGCGGTGTTCCATGAATGCAGCAAGTTGTTTGGCATCCGAAAGACCAGAACAACGCCACTTCACCCACAGTCTGATGGCATGGTAGAAAAGTACAACTGGACACTGGGACAGGAATTGGTAAAGTTATGTAATAGTCGCCAAAATGACTGGGATGTCTTACTCCCTCCACTGTTGATGGCCTATAGGACAGTGGAGCATGAAGCCACTGGATACACTCCAGCAAAGTTGATGTTTGGTTGGGAATTTCGGTTGCCGTTGGATCTGTTAACAGGACGCCCACCTTATGAAGAGTTGCCTGAAAATGTGTCAGAGTTTGTCAAAGTGTTATCGGAAAGGATGGATGATATTCACCATCAAGTACGTTCAAACTTGAAAACTTCTGCTGATTCGATGAAGCTATGTTATGATAAGAGATCTACTGAAGTCAGCTTTGTACTGGGAGACAAGGTGTGGTTGTATAATCCCAGGAAGACAAAAGGGAAGTCTCCCAAGTTGTCTTCTCCATGGGAAGGCCCATATGACATAGTGGATTGTCTCTCAGAAGTGACTTTCCGGATAAAATGTGGTCTGCTGAAGACGTGTCACCTGAAAAAGCCACTGTCAAAGAAGAAACTCGACTCGGTTTGGAGAAGGGAAACGGTGAAGCTCTTGATGAAGTTACTACCACTGATGTGACTGTTACCGACGATAGGACATTTCTTGATGAAGCAGATGAACCCCACATGAAGCAGAAGCCAACGAGACGAAGGCCAGTACGGAAGAAGATATGTCTCATAAAATTAAGAGACTTTGTGGGGAGCATTATAATGTGACGATGGTAACAGAGTTGGCGGTGGGAGTGTTTATTAGCCACCTTCCTTCTAGTCTATCACTGCAAAATTATGAGCAGCTAGCAGCCCTCGTGTAGCTTTGCGCGAACTTAAAAAATATAAACAAAAGCAATGTTCATCAAATCATTTATAATGTGTGACCAATATTTTAATTTTCTTTTAAAATGGAGATATGATAGATGGCAGCTAATACCTAGGATTTAACAAACATTTCTTTGACAATTTGAGAAAACATAATTTCTATTCATACACAAGAATTACAACAATGTTAAAAACTTAAATACAAGTATTCAAATACATTATGTCATTGTTTCAACACTTCGTCTCTTCAGGTTTTTTTTTTCTTCTTCATGCTCTACCACAACAACAAATTCATGAGATATTCAGGAATTGTAGTTAAAGAAAACATTGAAAGAATTATGAGAACAAACCATTTAGCGTGACTACGGCCCGCCGACGGAGGGGGGGGGGGACGAAGAGCAACTAGCTCGACGGGGGCCCGGGCCGGAATAGAACCGTACGGTTTAGTA
>NW_013665907.1:20640-35483 GCF_000517525.1 Limulus polyphemus
CTATGATTTTGTCTGGCTTATGAGCTCGTTGCTGTCCTAATTTAGGGTCTTCTTTTTAATAAATTTTTGAAAATGTTAAAAGAGAGAGAGAGAAAAAGGGAGCCCGGCGAGGATGTTTGCCCTGGGGCCCGTGCTGGCACTCGGCGTTCCTGGGCGTGGCCTAGACCTTTCAGTTAACGTTTGTCTTGTGCAAATATTTATATGTAATTTCATTTAGTCAAATAGGCCTAATCACCTAATTTCCAATACAAGTATATCTGTATTAAGAAAAATGTTTTCTAACGTGTTTCGTAAACTAATTCCAGGTGTAACTGAATACTTGTCCACAGTCACAGAAACTACGCTTTCATCTGAAGTTTTCACGTCTGTATGCGAGATCGTAACTCCTGTGACCTCCCCTGTGTGTGTTACCAATACCGCTACTTCTTCGAGAGGACATCTTCATCAAGAGCGTCATGTGTTAGTGGATTTAAAAGAATCTTAAAAGGAAGCTATAAATTTTTAAAAATAAAAATCAGGCAATGGTACAAATTATTCACGATATATAGATGCAACTCTTATATTTAATTCGTAACTATAATTAAAATAGACTAAAAGGTACACTTTGAAAATTAAGATAAATATATTATTCAATAATTAAAAAGCAAACAACTCAATAGCTAAGATATAATATCACAAAGTCGCAAAGACAAATTTAACTTGTTGTTTATTAGACATTCTATATTTTGTGCTGTCAAATATCATTGCTTTGTGGCAATGTAGAATATTATAGCGGTATGAATGTTTCAGTTTCAGCAATGAAATGTTTTCTTATTATGTTTAGGAATATAGCTTTTCTTTATATGCAGAAGCCTTTCGCCTACTCGGAGGAGGAAACAACGTCGTTACAGAACTACTTTCACCAGTTACCAACTGCAAGAACTAGAAAAAGCATTTCATAAGACACACTACCCAGATGTATTTTGTCGCGAGGAGTTGGCCATGAAAATAGATCTTACCGAAGCACGAGTGCAAGTACGTGATTCAAAAACAATTACCCCCCCCCCTCCTTCTTTTTACTGTTCAGTCATTAATAATATCTAATATGGAATTATATGAAAAAATTACAGATAATTTTCATTCACAGCTTTAATATATGATTTGGTTAGATTATTTCAGTATTTTGTAAGACTTTTCAATCAATAAGTTATGAGCTTCTTGGCAACTAACTCTCAATAAAAACGTTTCCATAATCTAGAAATATTATTGTATAGCTAACTCTAAAGGTTATTTGAATAAATTAAATATTTGAAAGGTAGTTACTTTAGTAACTAAATGTATTATTAGGGTGAACGCTTTTATAAAATATAAGATTAGATGAAGAGTAATGTTATTGTTAAACAATATACTAACATTATCATAAAACAAGAATAAATATTAACAAAACTTAATCACAATGTCCATTGAGCTATTCTACTTAGAAAACTGATTTTTTAAAATTTTATAAATGTCTATTGTTCTGAACAATCTGCACTTGAACTTAATTCAAAGGTGGAAAACAAAAATAAAAGGAAACAACAATCACTGATTAATTATATGTATTGTAAAAAACCGAATTTTCAGATTTCAGTTCAACAAAGCAAGTTAAGAAACAATTTGCATGGCCAGGTGGTTAAGGCACTCGACTCGCAATCTGGGGGTCGCGGGTTCGAATCCCCGTCACACCAAACATGCTCGCCCTTTCAGCTGTGGGGGTATTATAATGTGACGGTCTATCCTACTATTCGTTCGTAAAAGAATAGCCCGAGAGTTGGCTGTGAGTGGTGATGACTAGCTGCCTTCCCTCTAGTCTTCCACTGCTAAATTAGGGACGCAGATAGCCCTCGTGTAGCTTTGCGCGAAATTCATAAAAAACCGATATTAGGGTTTTCTGGGAGTAAGACAGCAAATTTAAAATAGCAGTACATGTAGATGTACTGTTAATTAGGAATGTGGCTTATAGTAAAAAAAGTAAGACTTAGCAAATACTGTGTTTCTCTTGAAAGAATATCAATGTGTTAAAGAGTTGGCCTTTTAGTTTCAAATGTATATACAAATGATACATAAGTAATGGTAGACGAAAGTTGATTTTACTTATAATGAAATATTTTTATACGTAGAGTAGGTTTAAGACAGTTTTAAGATATTCTTTGTAATGGAAACAGTTTATGATTCTCTTAAGCTGATTTCAATTAAACGTTAATAAACACATTAGTAACTCCTAAACTTTAGGCCAATAGGGATATGACTGTTCTTTCTCAAGCTTAGATTTCCAACATGCGTATCTATTACTATTCATAGCATCTTTTTTTCTTTTCTGTTTTTGCTTTCTCTAATTTGGAGGGAGAAATTCCATAAAAAACACCATCACAGGAATAATGATAACAACTGAGCTTTAAACTTAGTAAACATATCATCAATACATTATTTACGCATTAACACAATCACATTCACCGTATGTAGAAGTAGTTAAATGTCAAGATTACATTTGTTCATTTAAAAAGCACGGAAATAGAAAATCACAACGCTTCATAAGTCATACCACAATGAAGAGTTTGACTTTTCTAGGATTATTGTAAGGTCACTATATATTTATCTGAGGTACAGTACAATGGCAACAAAATAGCAAAACATTTTTTGACACATCACTGAAAAAACCTTCTCAAACAATGCACACAGTGCAAAGAAATCTGTGCTATTGAGACTGTCGTTAATAGGAAGAGATATTCATACTTACCTTCTGAGAGAATAACTAAGCGAAGTTAATGTTTCAATTATAAAATTGTTCGTTTCTTTCATAAATCATTCGTTTAAAAAAGTTCTCTATACCATTTAATTACGATTACCTGTTTGAAGCCCACATTGGCACAGCGGTAACTCTGAAGGCTTATAACGCTAAAAACTGGGTTTCGATACCAGTGGTAGGCACAGAACATATAGTCCATTGTGAAGTTTCGTTTTTAACTACAAGCAAAGACTGTATGAACTATCTTTAAATAACTAAATTTCACATATCCATTTCATTGTCATTTCGGTTTTTAACAAAAATATATAAACAGAAATTGACAAGCTATTTTTGTTTTTAAACTGTTTTCGTAGATTAAATTAATATAAAGATAATTTAGATTATTTTTCATACGCTTGCTGATACTCTGAGTTCTAAATATTTTTATTTCAGTATGCTTACTTAATCAAGGTACTGAGTGGTTACGTTTTGTTTTTCTGCCTCTTTATTTCATTGTTTTGAATTTCAATTAATTCGAAGCACATTTTCACCATTTTAAGGATGAAAGACAACATATATTATTTGTTTCATATATTTGTGTATCATCTCAGTGGGTCAGCGGTAAGTTTACGACTTTATAACGCTCTAATCCGGAGTACGATCCCCATGGTGGACAGAGTGTAGATAGCCTATTGTGTAGCTTTACACAAACAAAAAATGTGCATTTTTAAATAAACTTTTCTCTCAGAACTCGCTATAAATATATTAACCTCATAAGGCTCATGACAAGTGCAGCGTCCTAGGACTCTTGGGATAGTTTTGTACTCGGGATGAAATAACCACACATTACCATTCTGAAATGTCCACAACAAAATCCAAAGATATGAATACTATACATTTTTCTCCGTTTAGAATAACAAATGTTTACAAGAACTCCAAAGGATCCTTTTTCTAACCAAATAAACATATTGGTACAAGTAAAGTTTTGTAAATTTAAAGTGATGTAGAGATGGCAGTGCTAAAGAGGGTGCAAGCAAGAATATATGGATGATACAACTATACATAGATCATCCCTGCATGACTTTCAATACTGATATTTAATGTTACACGGTAAAATGCACGAATATAAAATAGTTACGAGATCTGTCAATTCGACCGACCTTCTAGCGAACGTCTGTAATAATCCAGACATGTTTGACTCAACTTGGTTTTCCTTGTACGTAAGTCCTAGGCTCTTAAGTTACACTAAATGGATGCCTACCCTGAAATGACCATGATATTATGATAAACAAACTGTGTCAGGAACTACTTTTTAGTATATATATATATATATATAGTAATGTATGTATAAGGGTGTGTTGAGCTAAGGGTTCTTTGACAGTAGGTGTCTGTGAATTGTTGGCAATAAATTCAACAATAAACGAACACTACGCACTCCACTTGTTTTTAAAATAATATATATATTCGGAACAAGTTAAACGTATCTACAAAGATTCTTTGCACTAGGGCAATCATAGTTATATCTTAAACACTATACAGTGTTCTTCTTCTTGTCCAAAGTCCACTTAAGCCTATTCAGTTGCTTTAGAATTCAGTTGATGAGCAGAACAATTTTTCTTTATTTTTATCGCATTAGTATCTGTGTCGCGTGAATTACTGCAGTTGTATCCAGAGCTTCCAATAATCATCTGATCTTCGTACTTCCAATAATCGTCTGCTTTTTCATCAAAGTCCATACAGGAGGGTTCAATTAGCTTATAACACCCTTTGACAAGACAAATTATTCTCCTTATCTCTTTCAAACTGTTAATGTCACTCTAATATATCAATTGTTAGGCCATTCACTTCGACGAGAGTTAACTTTATAATTTGTAACTTTTTTCTGACTGAACTTTTCTTTCAAGTGACTTTACTTTTGCTCTGTTTCTACTCGTCTGGTTGCAGCTATTTATATGTCTATCACTTAGGCATTCTAGAAGTCTCCATAGCCTCGACATCAATGGATTGCAAACACAATGTTCAATATCCTCAACATCAGTGAATTACAAACACAAAATAAATAGATTAATAATACTACCTACACTAAACAGTCTTTTATACCTGACAATAAGCCCCCTCTTCAAGAGAAATATTTACAATATATTTTTCACTATATGCAAAGACTGTTCATTCACAAAGTCTACTCATACAATCTGTACTAACATTTGCAGTTCCTTTGATGGCTTCAATATGGATCCTATAGTTCTGAAGGTACAACACCCATCTCATGATCTTCGCACTGTCGATTTTTCTCCTCTGAATGTATGCAATTAATTGATGGACTGTCCAGATGATAAACTCCTTCTTGTATAGATGGATCTGGAACTTCCAAATGGCAAATATGATGGTCAGACACTCTCATTCAATCATGGAGTAGTTCTTCTCACTAGTTAACATATTTTTACTTATATATATTTCCAGAAACAGACCTTCTTCATGTTCATGTAAGAGTATTGCCCAAATTCCAATGTTTAAAGCATCATCTTGAAAATGAATGGTTTATTGAAGTCTGACATTCAAAGAATTGGCAAACTTCCCAACATGTTCTTTAATTTCTGGAATGTCATCTGATGTAGTTGTTCCCACTTCACCTTCTTGGGCATGCCTTTTTTAATCAAATCAGTTAATGGTGCAGTAACTTCAGCATAGTTTGGGACGAATTTCCTGTAGAATCCCACTAACCCAAGGAAGGATCTGAATTGCTGGTTGGTCGTCAGAGCTGGTGTATCTTGTATGTGGATTACCTTCTCCTTTTCCATGGCCATCTGTTGGTCCTCCATCTTGTGTCAAATAAACTCCAGTACAGAATATTTAATGTAGCACTTGGTCTGATGGTAAGACCTGCAGCCCTCACTTGCCAAAAAAGCTCTCTAGGTTTCTTCAGGTGGTCTTCCCATCTGGCAGTGTGTATCAGAATGTCATCCACATAGTGCTCGAGGTTGGTGATGTTGTGCAACATCCTCTTTATCATGCAATTGAATGCCACTGCTGAATTGACTAATCCAAATGGCATCCACTTAAATTGGTAACATCTATCTGGTGTCACAAATGCTGTCTTATCTTCAGATCCCATCCCCATCTGGATCTGCCAATAACCTTTACTGAGGTCAATATTTGAAAAAAAACCTGGCTCCATCTAGTTTTGCCATGATAGCCTGTGGTTTGCCCATAGGTTCGGTGTCGAACTTCGTCACGAGATTCAGCTTCCGGAAGTCTATGCAGAAGTGTTTTGATCCTTCCCTCTTCTTCATGTTTACATCTGTTGAACAGTAGGCTGAATTTGAATGCTCAATGATTCCAGCTCCAGCATTGCCTCAACTTCCTGCTTTATCAGGCCTCTCATTGGATAAGACATCTGATAGGGCTTCACTTTGACTGGCTCCCTGGTCTTGGTCTCAATCTTGTGTTGCACAAGGTCTATTTTTCCTGTCTATCCATGAAGATATATTTGTACTAGCACAATAGGTCACATAGCTCTTTTTTCTGCTTGCCAGTCAGTTCTTTACTGATGTTGACATCTTTGTATGTCTCATCTCCATCCAGTGGTCTTAGTGGGTCCTTTTAAAGACAAAGTCACTGTCTTCTGGTTCTGTGCCTATGATGGCCACACCTGCAACATCATCTTTGTTTCAATAGCTGCATCCATTAGGTCTTCTTCTCTCTCAAAATACTTCTTCAACAGATTGGAATGGAATATCTTGGTCTTCCCATTCACATTCACTTAGTAGTTCTTTCTGTTGGGTACTTCGTGAGCTATGGAAAGCAGAACTAAGACCTTCTGTCCGACCTTGAAACGCCGATTCTTGGCCTTCTTGTCATAGAATGCTTATCACTGCCTTGAGTAGCATACAAGCTCTGTCAAGTGAGTTGACATGTCTTCTCCAGTCAGTTTATTAGGTCTACAATATATTGGTATGTGTTTCTTATTTCTGACTCTTCTTCCCCTGTCCACAGCTCTTTAAATATTTGCATCAGACCTTGTACTGTTCTTCTATATAGTAACTTGAAGGGTGAAAATCGTGTAATTGCTTGTGGGACTTCTCAATAAGCAAATATTACTGCCTGCAAGTACCTGTCTCAGTGACATGGTCTTTCTTGGCACATCTTCTTTAGCATGCTCTTTAAAACTCCATTGATTCTCTCACAAAGTCCATTACATCTAGGATTGTACGATGTGATAAAGAGCTGCAGAGTACTGATGAGTCTGCACACTTCTTGCATCAGTTCGTAAGTAAACTGGGCCCCTCTGTCACTCAGGATTTCTCTTGGAACGCAATTTCTGCAAAATACCTAAAGGAGGGCTTCTCCCACTCTCTCTCTATCTTCACCAGTGCTATGTCTTCTGGATAATGTGTTGCATAGTCAACTACTGTCAACATGCCTGTTGTCCTTATCAGAAAAAGGCACTAGTGGTCCAATCAAGTCTACGGTTACTCTGCTGAATGGCTCTTCTGTGAGAGCATCTCCCCCAATGGCACCATGGCTACTTTCCCTCTAGGTATTGTCCATTGGCATATATCACATGATCTGCAGAATCTACTCACATATCCGATGACTCCTGACCAATGGAAGTTACTGGTGATTATGTGTGTCATCTTCCTTGTTCATAGGTGTCCTCTCACAATTGATTTATGAGCCAACTTCATCACTTGAGTCTGGTATTTTGTTGGTACTATGATCTGTTTAACTTCTCCAGTATAACTATAGATCTGGTATAACACTACCTTCCAGTCCTCTCTTCTTTAATTCTCTTCCCCCTTTGTATTGTGCTCGACCTTCTCCAGAGCTTGGTCCCAAAATTTCTGTAGTGAAGGGTCTTTCTTCTGTGCTTCCTTCAGTTTCTGCAAACCTATATTCGGGATGTCATCTTTTGACATTAGCAGGGCTTGATGTCTTATTTGCTTTTCTTTTTGTTGAATTCTGGAGGAGACTGAAGATGCTTCATCAGTCTTCTTTCTGTCTTTTTCCTCCAACTTTCTACTACCTGGTATGTTTCCAATCACCAAGTCGTATATATGTGCCTTCATACACATGGCCTCAAAGGTCTCCTACATAATATTGAGTATCCACCTTTATTTTTTGCTGTGAGTAACTTCCTCACTGTCCCATCAATTAGCACACACAGATGTACTTTGCCCATCATCTGGTCATCAAATACTAGACTGGTTCTCACTTCCTTTTTGTGGTGAATTTGACGTGTTAATTCTGATTCTTCTGGCAGTAACATCCATGGTGCCAGTTACTCTTTTCTTGTTTCTTACCAGCATTATTTTTGTAAAAATAGCTCCAGCTGCTTTATGTTGAGATTTCTGCTGTTGCTTGTTGGTAGTGGACTTACACTTCTTAGCATCTCTTCTCTATTCTGTCTATTAACCTTCTGTTCCCTTTGATAAATTACTGCATCTGATCAGCCATCACTGGTTTCGACTTTAACTGGAAAATTTTGGACCTGTCAGTTATACTCCCTCCATGGGCTTCCATATACTTAATCATCTCCTCCACATCGTTTGGTGCTCTCTTCTTTAGAAACAGTGATATGTGATCATGAACTGTTCATATACTAATAGGTCTACCAGTCCCTCAAAACTATTTTCACATTTGGCCATGTCAGTCCATCATGTGAAGTATCACTGTAGACATGCCACAAACTGAAATACAGTTTCTACATTGTCAGGTTTGACTTCTCTGAACTTTGGCGAAAACCTTATTTGGTAAGTTCATAGCATTTCAGCAAGGCCACTTTTAACTTGCCATAATCCATGATATCTTCTGACGTCATGTCTGCATATACTTGTAGGCCTTTTCCTGTGAGAAGTGGGCTGAGACAGGCTGTGGGCGAATCTTTCATATCTCTCCAGGAAAGCATCCATGTCATCTTTCTGTTCATCAAATCTGGATAGCTTGGGTCGGTTGGCCCTGACTCTGTTATCATTCTTTGGTCCTTCTTCCTTCGGTTGGGTGAGCTTTGCAATCTCAATTTGTGCTCTTATTCTCTCTATTTCTAGTCTCTCCTCTCTCTCTTTATCTTCTTTCTCAATTTCTGCTCGTATTCTCTCTCTCTCTCTTTATCTTCTTTCTCAATTTATACTCATATTCTATCTCTCTCTCTATTTCCAGTCTTTCCTTTCTCCCATGTTCTTCTCTCTCTCCTTTTCTCCTTTCAGTCTTTCTTCCTCTCTTCTATGTCTCTCCTCCTTTTTCTTCTATGTCTCTCCTACTTTCTCTTCTATGTCTCTCCTCCTTCCTCTTCTGTTGCTGCTCCTCTCTCTTTAGCTCTTGTTGTTGTTTAACAAATTCTCATAGTTCACTGTCTTTTACCCCGAGATGCTTTCCTCTTTTTACCCATTTATCAAAATTTGACATGGTTATATAGCATGGTGTAATTTTCACACTATTTGCACTACCACTACAGTTGTGTGTATATAGGCCTACTTATTTCCACTGTCGTTCACGTTTTCTTCTACTGCCATTTACCATTATATAATCCTGGGTGCGGCTCGCCAAATGTTGGGAGCTTCTTTTTAGTAGTATATATATAGTAATGTAAGTATATGGGTGTGTTGGGCTAAGGATTCTTCTACAGTAGGTGTCTTTGACTTGTTGGCGATAAATTCAAAAATACATGAACAGCATGCACTCCACTTGTTTTTTTTGTCCCCTAGTGGCACAGCGGTATGTCTGTGGACTTACAACACTAGAATCTGGGTTTCGATACCCGTAGTGGGCAGAGCACAGATAGACCATCGTATAGCTTCGCGCTTAATTACAAACATAGAGTCCCACCTGTCCTAAATTTTTCCGACATTCCATATTGCTTTAGAATTCAATTGACAAGCCGAACTATTTTTCTCTATTTTTATCACAATAGTATCTTTGTATAATTTAATTATGCTGTCGTGTGAGTTACTGCAGTTGTATTCTGAACTTCGAATAATCGTCTGCTTTTTTGCCAAAGTCCACACAGGCGGGTTCAATTAGCTTAGAACACCCTCTGGCTAGACAAATTATTCTCCTTATCTCTTAATCTCACGCTAACATATCAACAACACTTTTAGTAGCACTGTAATGAAAGATCATTTCTGTCTTTTTTATTGGATGGAGTTTTGTCCATCCTCTTGTTTTTCACAACATTTGAAACGAAAGTTAGCCGATTGATCTCATCTGGAATATCTGGATTGTTTTGTCTGATGGTAGTGACATAGGTGAGATGATGAACATAAACATTTTCAAACCATAGGAACATTCGTAAGAAAGTTAAATTTCTTTCGCTGCCATACCAGGAAGGCACCAAATTGCATACTTCTGTTACCCCTACTTCACAGCTCTGTCAACCAGGCTGCTTACATGAGTAATCAATGGCTAAATCTCAGCGTCAAAGTCCTTATATCATTATGGCATACATCGTGGAATTATTAGGCATAGACTGAGAAAATTCATTCCACAGTTGGATTTTTCAACTGTATTCTATTACACGTGCAGGATAAACTCATTAAGAAGAGGTAATGCAAAATGTAGAATTATAAGAAAAACAGTATTCTGTAGAATGTTTGTTTGTTTGTAATTCAGCACAAAGCTACACAATGGGCTATCTATGCTCTGCCCAACACGAGTATCAAAACCCGGATTCTAGTGTTGTAAGACCGCAGACATACCGCTGTGCCACTGGTGAGCATTCTGGAGAGAGAAAGAGGTCGTGTTATATTTATTTCAGAAAGAATGTCTAATAATATACCTCAGCTGTAAAAAAATAAGAATATAAGTACTGTATTTTTTTAGGGTTTACTTTAACAAAACACGTATTTCACCCAAATTTTAAATATTGGAATAGTAGTTCTTTGATACCCAATGAAAGTACTAAAGTGATAACGTACATGTTGTAATCAAACATGAAATTGTAATAGACTTAATATAACATAAAAACATATTAAATTATTTTAGTAAATATTACAGTTTATTTCAGTTTATTTGAAGTGGCATATCTCTCAATCCATGCACGTAATTTAATAAGGTTTATGCAGTGGCATGAACAACATGGGAAACAATTCTGAAAGAAAGGGTCACTAGGTGGCCAATGGTGGTTTGTTTGTTTTGAATTTCGCGCAAGGCTACACGAGGGTTCTGCCTTCCCTCTAGTCTTACACTGCTAAATTAGGGACGGCTAGCGCAGATTTAGTCATCACCATCCACCGCCAACTCTTGGGCTACTTTTTTACCAACGAATAGTGGGATTGACCGTCACATTATAACGCCCCCACGGCTGAAAGGGCGAGCATGTTTGGTGAGACGGGGATCCGAATCCACTATAATAATATACTTCATTTCCTTTTTTATAGTTTCTATCGTCTTGAAAGTTGAATACATTTATGCTGCCGTAAAGTACTGTTGACTTAGGTTACAAATGATATTAACTGATGTAAAACAAATAAACTATCTTCTTTAAAAATTCACACACTCTTAACTATCTCGTAAATATACTTTCGAATATGCTACAAAACTTTACATTTTTATAACTTTTTTAGGTATTTTAGGCCTATATATTAAATCTTTGATCTGAACGTCGTAATTAAGACCCGCAGCTTTCTCTACCTAATATCTAAATTACAACATTAAACATGTAGTTTATAACAATATTTATTAATTTAATCTCATTAAATTGTTGTTCACACACATATTGTTTGTTTGTTTTTTTTAATTTCGCGCAAAGCTGCACGAGGGCTATCTGCGCTAGCGTCCCTGATTTAGCAGTGTAAGACTAGAGGGAAGGCAGCTAGTCATCACATTGTAACAGCACATTGCTTGGATTTAAGGGACTGATCAATCATTATACCAAGATCTCTTTCTTTCATGACACTATTAAGGCTATTCCCATCCAAATTATACTTATAATTCAAATTATGAGAACCAACATGCATTATCTTGCATTTATTATAATTATAATCAATTTGCTATTTATTTTCCCAACTCACTAAATGACCTAATTCTTTTGTAAATCAGCAGCATTCATCCCACAGCCAGCAACATCTAAGACCTTTAATATCATCAGCAAATGTAAGTAATTTATTGTACAAGTCTTTTATGTGGCACCTAGTCAATGCTTTCTGAAAATCCAGGTACACGAAATCTACACCCTTACCCTCATCTACATAAGCATTAACCTTTTCAAAGAATGTCAAAATATTTATAAGGCAAGATTTTCCCTTAGTGAAACCATGTTTACTATCCAATAAAATTCTAAACTTTGTTAAATGACTTTGCAAAGCATCTGTTAACAGACTTTCCAAAATTTTTCCCACACTGATGTAAGACTAATGGGTCTATAATTGCTGGGACAATTTTTATCACCTCTCTTGAAAAGAGGAGTTACATCAGCTAGCTTCCAATCTTCTGGTACCTTCACACTATTCAAGGACTGGCAAAAAAAGTAGTAAGTGGCTCACATATCCAATACTTAACCTCCTTCAAAACCCTTGGGGAAATATTATCTGGCCCAGGAGACTTATTATTCTTTAAACTTCACAATTTTTTCTTAGCAAACTCAGAACTTGTGTGATCATCTTGTTTGATCTTGTTTCCATCTATCAACTGTTCAGGATGAGGAATATTGCTTAAATTTTCATTAATAAAAGCTGAAGAAAAAACAGAATTCAATCACCGAGCCATCTCGTAATCATCAGATACGAACCTTTCTTTATCATTTCTCAAAGGCCTTATTCCCATCCTAACATTTTATTTAACTTAGTGTGTTTAAAGAAACCCTTACTGTTATTTTTTTAATTTTCAGCCAACCTTTTTTTTATACATCTTTTTTGATGTCATAATTTCCTGTTTGACCAGCTCTCTTGATCTTCTAAATCTCCCATCATACCAGTCAATTAAAAATTAAAATTTTCTTCATTTCGTCAAAGTTTCCAAATAACTCAGCTGCCAAATTCACAGCAGATTATTCTTGTCGCATCTCTTAAAAATTTGTTTTTTGAAATTTGTATCATTATTCCTGATCTTCATATACAGAAAAACATCGAAACTAATGGAGCAATGATCACTTGCACCTAGATGTTCCACCATTTCCACCCTCTCAATCATTTCTATATATTAGAAGTTAACAATAAATCTAAAATAGTATTGTTCCTAGTAGGTTCTTTGACTAATTGCTAAAGAAAACCATCTTGAACACTTTCCAAAAAACTTTCTCCCTCGTGGTTTGACTCTAACATTTTCTAATCTGTATGTCTAAAATTAAAATCGCCCATAATTATGACCTCATTAAGAGCTGAAATCCTAACCTCACTGCAAAGTTTCTCATTAATTTCAGCAGTATCATCTGGTGGTCTGTAACAATTTCTCACTAAAAGCCTTTTCCCTTTATATCTGCTAACAGAAATCCAAATGGATTCAATCTCTTTGTTATTATCTTTGATATCTTCTACTTCAACAGAATGTAAACTCACATTTTACATATAAAGCCACTCCCCCCTCTCTTTATTACTCTATCCCTAATAAATAACCTATAACCCTATATTTCAAATAAATTTTTGTCATAAAAATTGTTAACATTTAACTATGTTTCAGTTATTTCCATTATATCAAAATCTTTTGTTCCTACCAGTGCTCTAAAGTCATCTATTTTATTTCTTATACTTCTAGCATTACAATAGTAACAATTAAGCCTACACTTAGAATTACTCCTATACTTTGTTCCTGTGCTAAACGTTTTTTCTAAATCTTATTTTTTCCGCATTTAATTTAACCTGGCCTTTGCAGCTGAGTTAATAGACCTTGCAAACAAGCCAGCCCCTACCTCATTTAATTGTGAACTACCCATTTCAAATAGCTCCCATCTCCCACTTATTGATCCCACAAGTCCAACCAGCCAATCTACTCATTTTTACATATTAACCTAAGCCTATCATTCGGCCCTAGTGTTCCTACTTATAATTTCCTTCTCACAATCAATTCACGGCAGCATCTCTGAGACAAGTTATGACCCTTTTCTCTAAATGTCTTTATCATCCCTCTGTACTTATCAATTAGCTTCTCTGACCTATCTTTCTCTACATCATTATTCACTATGAGCACAAAAAATGCTGCATCATTGTTAGCCGTTTATTATATCTCTTGCTCTGTCAGTTATATCTTCCACCCATGCCCCTGGATATCATAATCTAATTTTTTTTTCCCTATCTCCCCCACAGACTATCCTATCCACATGTCTTTTAAATAATTACTTATAACTATAACTTCGTTAAGTTTATAATTCACACTCTTCTCTGTCCCTTTTGCCCCCCCCCCCCAATAGTTCCTCATTTGTACAAGTTAACGGCTGAAATCTGATGCTCAATAGAATACGCTCATTACAAGCAAATCCACTATTTTGGCCCTAATAGTAATGTTTCTAACTTACTGAAAGTCATTGTTATCTGATGTATCCCTTGCATGTAAAAATATTATCTCCTCTTGAAATCCTGTTGCCATTTCCCACAGTTTATACTTTTCTTTATCTATCGCCTCTACTCTAATTAGGATAGCCTCCAATTTCTCCTGCAAACTCTACTAATCTTCATTGCTGGCTTCCTTAAATGTACATACCAGACCTGAGTTCCCAAATAAGACTCACTTATTTCACCCATGACATCTAATAGACTATAAGCGCTTAACTCCTATATTAGTCTTAACCATTGTATTTGTAGACTGGGAATAAATACTAAACACTAAATACAAGTAGCCTATTGACAACACTATTAAGTCTAACGTTTGAGAATCTATTATATATATAATATGTGTGTGTGTCTGTTTGTACGTCTAACTAATCCTGTGTCGCTGAGCCGATTTCTACCAAACTTTGTGGAATGATTGTTTGGAATAAGGAGTATGTTCGTTTGGATTCAAAATCACCCCCATTATTACTGTCATTGAGCATTTATTAACTTTGACATAAGTGAACGTTAACTACATCAATAGATGGCTCCATGTCCTTAGACATAAAAAAAAAAAGTGAAGTAAAACGGATTCAAAACCATATATACATATATATATATATATATATATATATATATATATATAC
>NW_013665907.1:36483-62275 GCF_000517525.1 Limulus polyphemus
CCAACGAATAGTGGGATTGACCGTCACATTATAACGCCCCCACGGCTGAAAGGGCGAGCATGTTTGGTGTGACGGGGATTGTGACCCGCAGATTGCGAGTCGAGTGCCCTAACCACCTGGCTATGTCGGGCGCCAATGGTGGACATGTGAGACATTAATTTATATAATTAGTAGAAGTCAATGGATATAAAAAAGCAACAGTGATTTAAAGCGTTCATTTGTTGTCACTATATTGTTTAAGCAGTAAGGAATCTAGGAAAGTGTAAAAGATGGTGCTACTTTTGCAGTTCTACTCCTAGTACATTAATTGTTTTTATTCGACCAAAGTCGACTGGGCTACTATATTAAGAGTAAAAAGACAGAAAACCCGACATTTTCAGCACAATGAAAGGTAATTTTTTATTATTAGTTACCGCCGACTAGTTTTGACAACACAGTTACCTTCATCAGGGTAAGTGTCTAAGATGGTAATGATGATGATGATAACTGTGTTACTCAAACTAGTCAATTGTAACTAATAATGGATTTTTACATTTTATTGTGCCACAAAAACGCCAGTTTTGTATTTTTGACTCATAAAAGTATTATTTATTTAGATACATTAATTGTAATATATGTTTTATACTGATATGATTGCAATTTAGGGTATGTTATTACACCTTCCATCACCGTATGTATGCAGGGTCATGGAGAAAACTGATAAAAAACAAGTTGAGAAAAAAGACATTGTGAGCATAAACATTTCACTACCTAGTAAGGAAATTTGAGAAAACGGAATCCATTGTTACTGTTAAAAGTCAATTGCACCAGAGGCTGCTGCTAAAGTCATTTCACGAAATTATTTGCATGAACATGCAGTGCCTGTGACATTCTTCATCAGGTGGCCACTCTATAATTAATTGTGCAAACTTGCCTTAAGATAAGTTTTTTTTGCACCCATAAATAATTAAGGTGTGCAGGGAAAGAAACCAGCCGATCCTCAGAGAGATTTCAGTTTCACACTGATTTTCGTAGTGCGTATGAAAGTGAATGTGCATTAGCCGTTAGCATGTTCCACATGCCCTCATGTGAGGTTGTACAGAAATAGTTTTATTACACTATGCCCGTTTTTACATTGTTTCCTCACTTATTTGGTGTACCCATTCTTACACTTTAATTTTAGGTATTTTTTCACTGTTCATGCACTTCTTTTATACAAGATGACATTATCTTATGCATCATTCATTCGTTTTTGTTGATATCTTCTATGTATGTCATCAGTGTTTGTGTGAACCAAAATATTATGGTATATACAAATAATGGTGTGTGTGTGTGAACCAAAATATTATGGTATGTACAAATAATGGTGTGTGTGTGTGAACCAAAATATTATGGTATGTACAAATAATGGTGTGTGTGTGTGTGTGAACCAAAATATTATGGTATGTACAAATAATGGTGTGTGTGTGTGTGTGTGTGAACCATAATATTATGGTATGTACAAATAATGGTGTGGTGTTTGAACCACAATATTATGGTATGTACAGATAATGGTGTGTATGTGTGTGTGTGAACCATAATATTATGGTATGTACAAATAATGGTGTGTGTGTGTGTGGTGTGCATTCTTTTCACTTATGTACATGTGATGGCACAATATAGTATGCAATGTCATTTGAGTGATGTAGTATTAGTTGTAGTTGTGTGTATATACTAAGGGTTGATAAATTAGTTAATTAATTCACTTCACGCTAGCACTATCACGTGGTCCCTGTGCAATTATTATATTTGGTGCACTTATAACTATGGTAAATCTCTTTATTTCACAGCTAGAAGCGTTCGACAATGTGAGTCAGTCAGTGAGATGGAGAAAGTTTTGGTTTTGTGAATTTTTTGTATCTGTTCTATGACTTGTAATTTTGTATGTGGTTTGTTTATCACCTAAGGGTGTCTCTCAAATACGTGTGAAGATATATTATTTGGTTGTTAAAATTGTATATGAATAAATTGTTTGTATTGCATGTATTGTGTGTCTGCCCCATTCCTGCTATTAGTACTGCCATATCTATGATAAGCAAACTCTCCTTGTATTTGGACCTTATATATGGTAGCAACAGCTAATCAATAATATATAATATCTGACTTTACTTTTCATGTCAGTTACTATATGCCTTGCAAATTTTGTTAATTTCTGTTTTTCTTTGTTGCTAAATACTTTAGTCCTCTGGATAAAAAAGACCGATTTCTTGAGTAGGTTCTCTTAGTGTTTCATCATTGATAAATTTGACAATGTTACAGTGACAGAACATTTGACATATTTTCTCTTTCATCTGAAAAGTGAAATCTGTATTGCAAACGTTGGTAAAGGCAGTATGTTTGAATGCAGAAATATACGGAAGTATTTATGGATGTCTGCCGATCAGGCATACGCATTTCTGTCAGGTAAACAGGGTTAATCAGCCGTTAACTTAGTTAAGAATCAGATGTATACATTATGGGTAGCAAACAGAAATATGTCAGGATTTAAGAAGACCTAGCAATTAGGTTGATATAGAACAAAATCCTATAAATAAAACAAATGATTATAACTGAATACAAAATACAACAAATGAATAAATACAGTAACAAAAGTGAAACTAAAGGAAAATAAAGGTAATTTAGAAAATAATATAAGTATTCACGATATAAAAATTATTTTACTGCATTGGCTCGGTGGTCAGCTTGGTGACTCATAACACTAGAATGTGGAGCTTGATTCCAATCGCAGACACAGCCCGGATAGCCCATAAAACATAAAATACGTAAACAAATACAAATGCTCAAATAGTTGTACTTCGAAAAAGAATTATAAAACATGTTAGTATGAAATACTTTGATAATTATGTTGAAAGGAGTACTGGCGAGATCAGTGACCACACTAAAATACATAGACCAACTTCAAGTTTATACACATTTCAGATCAATGAGGTTAATAGAAACAAAATGGAGGACGTTTATATTTTGTTCAGAGTGCTATTGTGTATAAAACAAGATATTACAAAACGTCATTTAAGCATGTTTGACTACTCTAAAAAATACTATAAAAAATAACTGCAATCGAAAAGATGACTAGGAGGTTTTCAGTCAGTAATGATAAAAAAATACTTTCTTAACAAATTGGAAAGTTCTCTAAAAAATATGAAAAATTCTTGCTTCAGCATAACCACTCCATAATAAAGACAGTTTTAACTTTTTTGTCAAATAGTATTTATAGGTTATTTTGCACATTAGGAAAGAACAAGTTATTTCGAAATCATAACTGTGGTAGTCAAATACAAAAAAAAAATTTAACGCAACATTTTCATTTTATGGAATACGTTTCTATTCCCAATGTTCGTATCATGCACGACATCAGTAGTGAAACTCGAGGAATGCTTTAGAAAACTGTAGAAAAAGATTGTAAGACGTATAAAATATCCAAAGAAACGTAGGACAAATTTGAAACATACGTATATAACAAAAATTTGTTTATTTGCTACATTTTGAGCGTACCAGCAAATCCTGACTAAGGGCTTATACCTCAAATGTAACAAATAAAACTAGTTTTTGTTATAGACGAGTGTTTAAACTTTTTACAGTATTTTTTGAATAGCAAGTTACATTGTTTAATCTTAATTTCGTTTTTGGAGATCTTACTGTAAAAACTTGTGTATTTCTTACTAGGAAAAATTATTTTTCATAGATTTATCTACTCTTCCTTCTTGTTGGATCATTTTAATTTAGGTGTGGTTCCAGAATAGAAGGGCCAAGTGGAGGAAATATGAAAGGTCTGGAGGTCAAACTTTGCTTGGAAGTACAGGCCAGTTTCAAGCAAGAAGTGAAGGAATTGTGATTGAATCTCGGTCTGATCATAATGTGCTAATCTTCAACCCTGGATGCACTGCAGCTACCGAATCACAGTCCGAATTCAAAGAAGACACAAATGGTAAGAATCTAGTTTTAAGACAGGGATTAGATAAACAGGAAACATTTGATCATTCAAGTTTTTTAATCTACTGCAATCACAGTGTTTAACACATCGAGAAATATTATAATGATAGCTCAGTACAAGAAGAGTAAAATCATCTGTGCTAAATTCCCAGACTCATCCCGGTTGGGGACCTGACATATACTGGTGATAAGAGCGCTTGACTCGCAATTTGCGGGTTGAGGGTTCGAATCCCTTCACCGCGCGTGCTTGTTCATCCAACCGTAAGGAGTTATAATGTGATGATCAATCCCACTTTTCGTTGATACAAGAGTAGCTAAGGAGTTGACGGTGGTTGTTTTTGACTAACTGCATTTCATCTAGTCTATCACTTCTAAATTAGGGACAGCTAGCTCAGATAGCCCATGAGTAGCTTTGCGCAAAACTCAAAAAAACAAACAAATAGAAGGCAGTCCCTTTACATATAATTATGAAATATATAATAATAGAAAATACATAACAAAGCTTTCTTTAAAAAATTTAAATAAAACTTTTGAGCAAATTAAATGTTTAATTTTGTTTTACTTGCTTTCGTAATTGTTTCATCATGATAATCGCTGTTGGTGTTACTAGATATTTGGAAAAATTAATCATACATGTTCTTTTTTCACTTTTATTCATAGTTTATAGCTTCTTTTCATGAGACATATTTTATGGTATCGCTATATTTGTTGTGGAACAATCTGTTTGTTAAATACACCAGCTTTAAGCATAGTGGTGGAGAGCATTGAAGTTTATAAAGATTATAAATGTTATGTAATTAATTCGAAAACGAATGCTCATAACAGCAAAGGATATTACAAATGATCGAGGGTAGGTTGAGGGCTTGTTGAGTGGCAGGTACCAGAAGACGACACGTGTGTCGACCTCAGGCAATATGGGAGGGGATTGAGACGATGATGTCATTGTTTTACAAAGAACCAGAGGATGCGTTACTAGGGGCACGTTATTAGGCCATCATACCAGAGAGCGTATTGTTAGGGCCACAAAGTGGCACCAGAGGACGTCTTGGTATAATGAGCACATAGTTAGCTTGTGAGCAAACCACCAGAGGGTGACAATGTGTCATCAACTTTATAGCAACAATGAAAGTGTGAAAATTAATAACATCGTGTTTACAGTTTTCCCTTATAACTAAAACATTAAATACGTTTTACTAAGGCAGATGGTGTTACTAGACTGATTTTGTTACTAAAGATAGTGTTTGTATAGGCGGATAGTGTTACTAGGCTGATTGTGCTACTCAGGTTTTATAGGTGGATGGTCTTCTGTGCGTATTGTGTGAGTCTTACATAGGCAGATGTTGTTTCTATAAGGGGCAGTGTTACTAAACTTCCATTAAACTGCATACAGATTTCAAGTTGTTCAACTTATGTTTATATTTTTCATTTATATATTTAACTGTATTGCATGTGTTTCTATAGGAGAATAGTGTTACTAAGGTTCTATAAATGGATGGTGCTACTAAAGTCAATGTTAGTATAATTTGTAGGATCATCAATTAATCAATATTATTTTACTTTATCTGCCTAGCATATTTTTCACAATTATCCACCGCTTTATGTATAAAACACTTCACTAATTCATTACTCCTAAAACTTTTCCTTCCATATTTAACTTTCATGGTCATATTTTTTGCTGTTTCTAGAGCTGGATAGTGTTACTATCATATTGAACTTACTGATATAAGTAAAACACTCTGCTATCTTAATTTTATTAACCTTGTAGTTTTCTCTTACATACGTTTTACAAAGGCTGACAGTGTTTCTATAGGAGAATAGTGTTACTAAGATTCTATAAGCTGATGGTGCTACTAAGATTCTATTGGTGAATGGTTTTACTAGGCCTATTGTGTGTGTGTGTTTTACAAGGGCAAACAATGTTGCTATACTTCCATTATATTGCATAAAGATTTCAACTTGTCTCAAGATATTTTTATAGTTTTCATTATTATGTGTGTTTTACAAAGGCAATAGTGTTATTAAGTGTATTGTGTTTCAAAGGTTGTACAGGCAGATGGTTTTATTAGACATATTGTGTGTGTTTTACAAAGATGGATGGTGTTTCTATAGGTGGATATTCCCATAGGATTGCATACAGATCTCAACTTGTCTCATCTTATGTTTATATCTTTCATTTATATACTTATCTGTATTACATGGTTTTCTATAAGCGGATATGTCACTAACATGTTTAACTTACTGCTGAAAAGTTTTTAACATACCTAATATTTTGTTTTCATAAATATTGAATGAGACAGCCGATTGTGTGTTTACGATTTAGTACACATTTTATATATATAGTAGTTAGTATAGTTTTCGCTTCCGTAATTGATTTGTATAACATAATTTTTACAATTATCATCCTGAAAAGGAAGTTTATTTAATTATCTAAATATGATGCAATAATTTAGCATACAGAATTACAGTTTCATTTGTGTGGCCTGATGGATGAAATATACCATTTCTCTACCCATATAATTATGATTTTATTGTGTATAACAGTTTTGGGCAAAATATTTCATTTCACACATACTACTTTATAGTTTTCACATGAATATGTTTTACAACTACTGTCAGTGCTTCTATGGGCATACTATGATATTATTACAAGGTTTTATTATGGATAGTGTTTCTTTAGGGGAATAGTGTTACTAAGGTCAGTGTTTCTATAATTCAGTAAGATGTCAACATATCTGCCATTTTGCTTTGACAAGTAAAACCCTTATTTCAACGAGACAACTATTATCCATTATTTGAATGAAACATTTTATTATAGCCAATAATGTATCTTACATACTTTTACAATGATGAGCCTGAAAGAGATGATTGTTTATAACTGATGTTTAGCTTTATAAGTTAATTTTTTCAGTTGAAGCTTAAAGGATCTATATAAATAACTATGTTTATTCATTACCAGAAAACTATATTATTACCATTCTGTAGATATTTTCAGAAATCTTTGTCTACAGTTCGTTTTTTGCTGATTAAAACTATTTCCATATAGGCTAAAAGCTCGATAAACTCTGTTTATCAAAAATGATTATATGCCACTCTATGCAAGTAATATTCTAACCACTTTTTCTGGTATATGTTTTCCATTTAAATACTTAATGATGAGTGTCACACACACATACAAATGATGTGGGCTATTTTAACATATTACTGACACATCCAAGCTGATGGCAAGTTGAGATACTTGACCCCTTGTACGAAACCAAGTGTTACGTTTGCCTAAGGCTAAAACAAGTAATGCTTTTATTTCTACAAAACTGACAGACAAACCAGAAATTATATTTCCATATCTTTCAAAACTACACTTTATGTACCCCATAACATTTAAACTTATTAATTTACCAAAGCATTAAATACATTTTTTACAAATAAACATAGTATATAACTGAAAAAAAAGAGTTGACAATCATAATCATAAAAAGACCTTTAGTTATAAATCAAGTGATCATTCTTCGAGTATTTCGAAACAGATATTATTTCATTTCGATTTTGAAACTCTTATGGTAACGTGAATTATCTTTTCACTTAAAAAATTATACAAATCATCAGTTACAAATAAATGTTCTGTGTGAAACTCTAAATGAGACTGTTGTCACACACACACATTGAAACATTTATTCACAAAACTAAGTAAAATCGCATCACAAATAGTAGATTATAAATTTAATGTTCACCATACTTTACTTTAACTAGTGATTGTCAGCTTTTGTGCGTCACTGAATTTAAAAGTCGGTTATTATAGTTTACTGGTTCTTTCACTTTACATTATGATACAAAACATTAAATATGGAATCACAATACTCTATTTCTCAATATTTGAAAGGACATGTACATTTCAGTTGCTGTGCAATTCTTGTATACCTTATATTCAATTAAACTCAATGAACTGATTATTTATGTTTCTAACAAATGTGTATAACCATCTAATACAAGACTCCATATGGATATGTTGTCATAAATGTATGTAAGTAGAATCACAAACTCTAAATAAGACTGATGTCACACATACTGAAACATTTATTCATAAAACTAAGTGAAATCTGAGACTTAACAAGCATCATAGATTTTGAAACAATGTTTCAGTAACATATGATATATTATCTTTTACAAATAACACCAAATTTTATTATTCATTTTGTCAGTTACAATCAGTATTCAATCTCAAATGTAACATATTTTGAACAAGTACACTCAAATCCTGACTAAAAATCAAAGGTTAAATGGTTATGTGTCTAGTTTAACCTTTTATGATAAACTTGAGAGAACATTTGAGTAAATTACTAAAACATAGATCAGACACAGGATTTTACTTATCTAAACGTATGTGAAAATTCATATACATCAAAAACATTAAGAAAGTTGATCTTGCTAAAAAATATATATAAATCTTAAAAGATCAGACAAACAATAAATTAATGTGTATGTTTGTTGTAAATATTAGAAGTGAGAAACTTTTTCATCAGTAACGGTGACATGTATGGTCATAGCTTTCTCTTTTTCTCAAGAGGTGATGGTCCTTTAAATTACAATTGTTTAAACAAAATAATTTTCTTCAGAAAAAGAATACCCACCGTTTTCACTATGTTCAGGATGAATTCTCATTCGAAACACATTATGTCTAATCTGTATAGTAATAATTGGGAAATATCTAAATGTTCAATCAAATGACTGCATAAATAAAACACATCTCTATAAACGAAACAAATAGGACACTCACCACAATGATTTGTACAGAGATGATGATCACATGATTGTACATTTTGAAAATATTCACCACAAAGTTTACATTCATAACCCATGACTGTAAGTATGTTGTACATTAATTTTACACACACACATATATGTATATATGTATAATCTTGAACAAAGGAACTCTCCAAGATGTTGTACCGAAGGGAAAGACTTTGAGAGCAATCTTTGTTCACTACTTGAGAAATAACCTTTTCTATTGTCATGCAATATTTGAACGTAGTGAAAACAAGAACTAATATATTTTGTTTGAAATATAACAAGACAGAACTCTGACTGTAACTATAACAATTACATTCGTCTCGCATAGATATTGAGAATCTATCAGAGAATGTGTTAAATACGGTGATGTTACACCACTCATTCATTGGAAAAATAAGTACCGTGAATACCACAGTCGATGTTTTCAATACAGTGACATACTTATTATGTAAGCAAAATGGTACTTTTCATTAAATGTATTTCTTCACATTTTTATCACGCAGAACTCAAGCCATGGTTATATTAAGTTGTTTTATCAATCTTTCTTAAAGGTTTTCATATTTGTTTGGCTTTGGCTGTTCATATATATTTTGTGCTATGAAGTATGGCAGTCATGCAAAATGATGAGGTACTTCAGACGCATAGTTTATTCATAATATTTGATATTTTTAACTTGATTGGTTTCCAAGTTTATAATTGGGATAGCTAAGGTTGGGCTGAAGGCAAATGGAATTATAATGATGTATTTGAAGTTATAGATATTCTTAGCTAAAAAGTTGAATTGTTTTTATTTGAAAGAATTTCCCCACTTTTTGGTGCATGTATTATGATTGATGTGCTCCTAAACTGGATATAATAAGTTGCAACCTTCTTCTCGTGCTAGACATTCATTGTCAATGGTTATTCCTCGTTGTGGATTTCAGATTAGTTTTTAAATGCAAATCACGCATACAAAATTGTTTTCCCTATTAAAGATCTTCTCCCCATTCCTTATTGTTCCTGGCTTGTCTACCTTTACACGTGTGGAGACTGTAAGGCCTCCTATATTAGAAAAAATCAAACGCCATTTAAAAGTCAGAGCCTATGAACATATGGGAATTTCCATCAAAATGCAAGAAAAAGTGAGTAACCCTTTGTTTCCTCTATACGCCAACATAGTGAAGAAACATGACATCGACCTATGCTATCAAATTTTTCTATCCTCTGCAAGTCTAATACTATCTGGAATTATTGATTAAAGAAATCCTCCACATCAAACAGCATTGTCCAACACTGAATAACGTGAAGTTTTCATTTAAATTATACATTTTTAATATGTTCATATTACTGATTTTACTTTTTTTGTTGTGTTTTCTTGCTGTAGTTTCTCCTCATGATTACTGTTTTGTGTTTTATTTGTTTAATTATCGTTAAATTTAGAAAATCAGATAAGTTGTACAGTGCACAAATATTTTGTATGCGAGTCCTTCTCTTTGCACAAAACATTACACCTTGTTTTCATATTGCCATACAGTTTATTATTAATGCAATATTGTGGAATATGCTTTTAAATGTTTTGCATTACGCTTTATAATTCAGCCAGGTTTACTTTTTAACCCTCTCAAATTCTATATCAGCCCATACAACAACAAAAATATTCATAATGAGACTGTGCAGACCTAAATATAGTTGTGAATATTTCATTGGTCTCTTTACTATCAAGATATTATTCCACAACATTGCTGAAAGTGTAGGACCATTGCTTTACTGGAAGATTAATTTCCACCTGACCAGCTATGTTCCTTAGGGAATGGTATGATGGATCAAAATGTGCTTGTAGTTGTTAGCAGTCAGGATTACATCAGATTTGTGTAGGTCACAACACCATTGGCCGAGACGCACACATTTGTACTGATCCCCTACCATGCTTTGTATATTTACCATGATACCTTTCCTTTTCACTGTAATGGAACAAACTGTCATTGATTGTTGTCAAAGAAATGAAACCCGGATTCATCTGTAAAGAGCACAGGATACATCTTTGCTTATATCTCTTTTTTGGTCCAATGCTAATTTTCTTAATCTTTGTTTACACCTTCTCAGCAGTAGTTTTTGATCAGCTACACGTCACTGAAAATATTTTGTACAAATATCTGTCTTACTGCTCTCTAGATAACATTTTTATCTTTTCATATCATATCTTGAATAACTATGTTTAATATGTTTGGGAGTTTCTTATAATAAGAAAATTAAAAAACATCTTTCTTATTTTATAGGCTTTTTTATAGAGATTTACACTTTCAAGTATTTTTATTGTCAGTACTAGGCAAAAAAAACAACAACAAAAAAACAGAGCATTACATCCACTTACTTAAAAGTAATAACATACATTGGCTAGTTTTCAATTTTCTCCACACATATCTTAGTAACTGCATAAATAAAAAAACAAATTGTCAGCTTTTTCTCATACCTTAGTACATTTTGACCCACTTTTCCCATTCTAACACTAATTGAAAAACCCATACTAACAAACGAGTGAACTATACCCTATCATACAAGTGATATTTATGGGTTTTCTGCAAACCACAAAGGTGGTTTTCAGCAGTGGCAAAATATATTTTATGTAATGCTCCAAAAATCAGTCGAAAATCAACCAGGCACTTTAGGCAAATTTTAAATATTTTCTACAAATAGAAGAATGATTCTTGGTCTGGTTCTCTTCTGGGACAAAAAATCTGGCTTGTGGAATTAGATTATCAGCCAGAAGTGACAGAAAGATTCACCTAGTAAATTATAGTCGATTACGCTTTCAATATATTAATGCAAACACAAGACATTTACAACAGCACTATTCAAGCAAAAGTGGACAAACTGACCACAACCATTTCAAACTATGGATTGTTACATGGTACCTTCCAGGATTCTAATGAAAGCACCCATTTGCTATTGTAATATCCAATAATAGAAGGTTATGGCACATCTATCATTTGTTTAAATGGTTTATTGTAATGATTGTAGTTTATTTAGGCAAGTACCAAACTACCAGTACGATTGATTTCAAAAGTGGCCGGGCCATTATGATTCCATCCATCTAACGTTGCTCCAGCAGCTTTGTCTTTAAACATACCACCATAACGGCTGTCGGCCACTTTTAGGTCTTCTAGTGAAATTTTCTTCACATGATTAGCTTTTATAGTTTCAGTGATTTAGATGTTCTAAGACTGAAGTTGTTGAAGGAAGAGCAGTGATATAAAGAAAATTGGCAATCTTTAAAAATTGCTTGGAATGAATACTGTATTGATGACAAATCCTAAATATACTGTTGAGAAGATAACACAATCACTGCACTGAAAGCATAAAATCTTGACAGTGATAACAGTAGGTAGAAGCTACCTAACTCAGTTCATGTGAACTGCAACCTTGTGTTCTGAAGAAAATTTCTGTACTTTGGGCAAAAGATTTCCTCTCAAGGCAGTGATGGTTCTCCTCCGGGATGTGTAAGACCAAGCCTAAAGCATCATCTATATCAGATACAACATGAACAGTACCAACATTATTATCGATTTCAGAGCGAATATAATCAAACTCCAGATGCAACTGAACACCTCTTCTGTGTCTTAAAGTATTTTCCTGGAAAATATGAGATCAATTTAAAAAAGTCACAGAAATATTGTATGATAATAATAATATACAATGGTAAAAGTAGAAGTGAAGAATATAGCTACACAATTCAAGGTGTTTGGAAATTAAGACCACTGTCACACCTCATTAATAATTGAATCAGAAAACATCATATTTTTAATGTCGTATCCTATAGGTTTTATCATAATACCTACTAAATACCATATTCAAGCCTATAACGATCGTTGATGGTGCCTTGTGCGAGATGTAAGTTATGCACTCCTCTTCAAAAAGCCCTAATATATCCTTGCCCTCAAAGATGCAAACTCGTGCCACCCACGAGATGGCGCTCTGTGTGGGTGCACTGCTTGCAGTACTCTTGGTATGACCCTAACAATTTTACACCTCTAACTGCTACAAACCTGTGAAATAAAGTCTCACCTTGTATCCAGAATTGGGAAATTTCCAACTGTCATAATTATGAGAAACTCGTTACCACTATTGAGCATATTATAACTACCTGTATTTTTATATGCTTTATATTGGTGCGGCACTTACTGCTTGGATGGATGACACATAATTACAGAGTAAATTATAAGCACTTTAATGTACTCTGGTGCAGTTCATTTGCACGTGATAAAGAGATGGTACATCCGTGGTATTTGCCTGTTGTATCATTTTTCCTTACCACTTATATAATTATGCTAATTATCACACATTCGTCTTGTGTTACAAACAAATAAATGTGTGTTTTACACACTCTTTTGCTTCGTGTTTAGTCTTTTTTTTCTTCAACTCAGTCAGGTAAAAAATTCAGATCAAATATGCAATACTTATTATGCCAGACGGTTTTTAGAGTGGTTACTGCTCATATCAGTATGACACTTTGATACTGACTCTGGGTTTGTGTGTGTTTTGTTATAGCAAAGCCACAACAGGCTATCTGCTGTGTCCACCGAGGGGAATCGAACCCGTGATTTTAGTGTTATAAATGCAAAGACTTACTGCTGTCCCACCGGGTGACCTGACTCTGGGAGCTTAAAACAATTAATTTATTATACCAATATTATGTGTATATGTAAAAAATCTTATCCACCTTATGCACCTCCTTTACCATGTCAGGTATCGTTTCAAGCTTTTCTCGACCCATATATGTCTGATTAGCATAACATTCACGTATATCTAAAGATTTTATATGTTATTTCACTTTAAAAAGTTCAAGCTACTTGTTTGCTTTTGGTTTGTACTCATGAGGTGTTAATAAACATTAATACTCATTTGTAGACACTCAAACAATAAAATATATTTTTCAGTCATGGTAATGCCGTATTCTATATTTTGTGTCTAGTGGATTGTCAGATGAATGGAGAATTACTTTGGGAAAATATTACTAATTAAATTAAAGAACCGCAGCAACCGAACTTACATTTGCATTCAAAAGATTTTTACTTTCTTTACATACATCAGAAAGTTTTGGGATTATTTTATCTCTCATGCTAAGGATTTCAAACACACAATAAAACACATCACCCTCTTAATCAATGACTTTGTGTATCACATATTTTTAAGTTTTTAAGTAATCACAGATCAGTAAACAATTCTCTCTAAAGGGAACAAATCAAATAAGCAGAGAAAATGTAGATAGCAATTATTAGTATGTGAACATGTTGGATTTAATCATGAGTAGTATGTGCTTATTTGACACACATGGGCTACTAAATAACATTTCATGATGTTAGAAAAACATGTAGGTTAAAAAGGACAATAGGGTATCATGTATTTATGTTAAATAGCATTTCAGCTATGCATGGATTACATGTGATTTAGCAATGGTTTATCTCTAGGTGGGACAGCAGCAAGTTTACGAGCATACAACGCTAAAATTCAGGGTTCGATTACCATGAAGTGGATAGAGTGCTGATAGCTAACTATGTAGTTCTGTATAAATAAAACAACACCTAATGGTTAGCCTAAGAAACTGTGTCATTCATCGTGATGTGTTCCAACGAACTTATGTGTTTCTCATGATCATTATTCTTAGCTACACATTATGAACAAATGTTTTTGGTTGAACATGTATTAAACTTGTCCAATTCGATCACTAAAAGCATTTATCTTAGGAATATGACTCATTACGTCATCACTGACGCAAATATAGTTACAGCTGTATTCCAGGTTATCTTCACCGTTAAACCTTATTCTGCATTTTCTAAAAAAACGGTAAGCAACACATAATATTACCATTTCTTTAACATCCGAAAAAATTTAAAATATACCCTTTTCTTGGCATTCAGACTTTCAATTAACACTTTTTACAACGGATAGAGACCTCTCATCATGAAAGACGTTTCATTCATCATAATAATTGCAACTTACAAATTCTGATGTATCCACTTCCTTAATTTGTCATTATGTTAAACAACTCACAATTGCTATACATTTATATTATAATCTTATTTTCATTTATACAACTTTTACATAACATTGTTATTCAAGTAAGCTTGAACTAATTTATGAATGATACTTTTTTGATAAATGTAACAAATTCAATTCTAAACACAAATCAGAGGGTTTCGATAAAGAGATAAATGTAAAAATAATTGCATATCATGGATATTCAGTCTGTCAGGTTTTTCATGTATGGGACGGATTATTTACAGTAAGTGTTTGTGACTTGTTGGCGATAACTTTCAACAATAAACAAACAGCATACAGTCCAGTTGTTTTAAAATAATATATTAAAACAAGTCAAATGTATATACAAATGTTCATTACTCTATTGGTTATCACAGTTCTTTCCAGAGCTTTAAGTAATTGTCTCCTTTCCGTCAAAGTCCACACAGGCTTGTTTAATTACTTTAGAACACAATTAACAAGACGAATTATTCTGCTCTACTCTGTTATTACAATATAATATGTGATAATTTCATATTAAAACTGCCACGATACGTTCTTTATGGCTAAACTCACAATCACATAGTCTAGATCTCTCTCTCTCTTTCTTTCTATTTATCTGTATCCAAATAACTACAAGATGTAGTAAATTCTAACTAAGCATAGAACGTTTTATAGCTTAATTTGATTACTGAGGTGTAAATGATTTTCTAATTACTAACAAATCATTACTAGTAACATCAAAATGTAAAATAGCTTAAAGCTTATGGGAAAATATAGTTAAACGTATCTAAGAGCTGAACAGGTTACTAAAATTGAAATGTGACGATCGTTAATCTTTCAGGAAAAACCTATGTATATATATATTCCAAACATTTGAAGTATGACAATTACCTTAAGTATTGTGGAAGTTATCAATTAGGTTCTTACAGTCAGTCAATTATACTTAATGTTGTTAACAGTATTAGTTGTTGCTAATCTCTTCAACTGATACTTTTTCATTTCTACTTTTAATTGGTCTCTAAGTACTTGTAATTCAAAATAAATCAATTGGAAATATAACTTCTTTATGCTCTATATTCTCAAATTCTTGAAATTTAATTCTAGCTTAAAGCTCTTATTATCTGTATTGATTTTTCTTTTTAAGTAAAAATTCACACACACACACTCCAATATTCTTTTGTTGTTTATTAGTTCATCTATCCGTGAATGGGTGTTGCAACTTTGAAATTTTTATTGACTTCCTGAATCCTGTGAAACCAAGTGTAAATAATTCATTTTTTTTCAACTTTGCAAGCATTGTGAAAGAGATTCCACTAATACATTGAAATTTTCAACCTGAATGACACCCTATCCGACACGTGGGCTAATCGACTAGTTTAAAGATCCCTAGAGCTCAATCATAATCGTCCATTATTTTGAACTATCGCCCAGAGAAGGACCTAACAACATTTAATGGTTAACGTGCTCGGACTGTGAATCAGAGGATTCATGGTCTATATTCCGTAGCCTCAAAAACTTGCGGTCATAGGTGCACTATAAGAGTGATGGTCAAATGTCACTATAAGGTCAGATAATAGTAATTCAAATATTGGTGGTGGGTGCTGATGATTAACTGGCTGCCCTCTAATATATCAGTTCAAAATTAGGGAAGGCTGTGTGCAGAAAGGAAGGTAGCCAGTGAATAGTACTACACAAGGGTCTTACTCGATTTTTGAAACCATACAACAGGATCAATTTCATAACACATCTACTGTTAAAAGTTAATCTGAAAACCGTCACTCTAACTGTTAGGCCAAACCCAGCCCTTGCTATCAGTTATTTCAATAAGATTTTAAGAGATTAACGTTGAAAATGAAGTAATGATTCATTATTTTAGACTTTCTCTCACATTCATTCACTCGTTTGGATACTTATTTTCTGTACCTCACACTTAAGACTTTATACTCGCGTAAGTTTGAGAAGTAGTGTATAAGATATACATCTGTCTCAAAACAATCCTTTTCTAAGTTATAATCAACATATTTGTCAGATTTTATAGCTGGTATTTAGATGTTCCAAACGACTTACGTGCTACATCTGAGTCGTTACATATATTTTAACACCTTATCTTGCTTATATTCTTCGATGTTTGTTACTTGAATCCAGTCTCTTGCTGAAAGTTTTACATATGGTTGATTATATACAGTTGTATAAACGTTACTGCATTAATGTCACTGTAATAGTTTCGTAGAGGTAATGCTTTTACTAACTCAACAGTTTCTAGCATTTCAAGTTGGTAAACTGCTCTAACTTAAAAAATCTATAAAATAATTTATTGTTTTTTCATATCTTAGTCTTAACTTTTCCATCTACAACCAACATATCTTGCTATTTCCAAAGTTTAATTGTTAAGTTTGAGAGTGTAAGAAACAAAACACACAGCTCTTTGTCTCATAATTCTATACTTTTGTTACAATATACAAATTTCTCTGAGCTATTACAATTAATCTTTACATATATATTTTTAATCTGTATACTCAGTATAGGGATTTCTTTTATTCTATTGACGAAGAAACTGATGAAGCTAATTAACTTCTTATTCTTATTTCAGTTAGTTCCACTGAAAATCTAGAATTTAAACCAATTGTTCAACAACAATTAGACTCCAGGGAAGTTTCGTATCCTGATATCACCACCAATATCTGTTTCTCCAACATGGGATCATTGACTTTCCCAAACATTTCAGTGCCCACCACCGACTGGTATACAAGTTTCACACCAGAATCCAACCGTATACAATGCGTAGATGAAGACCATAATGGAACAACCCAAGAAACGGACGTAGTAAAGTTGGCTTTGGCTGCCTCTGAACTTGACACTGAGTATTCATCTCCACTCATCAGCAATGAAGATCAACATATGACATCAAACCGTAACATTCCTATGATTCAGTTGGAATTGTTAAATTCTGATCTTACTTGTGGTATTGAAACTTTCCAGCAAATGCATGATGAAGACGATTAAAACAAAAAATCAAAGAAATATCTTCATCATTAGAATACTTGGCTTGTGCTTTTAAAACTGAGAAACCAATGCCGTTCTGCTTATGAACTCCGAAGAAAATAATATCATGTTTCTTTTTCAAAGATGCGCAAACTCCTTTTACCGATATGATGTGATGATGAAAATATAAATGGTACATGTAGTGGACATTAATGTACTTTTATTCTTTGGAGAGCAAACCAAAACAATTATCTATCGAGAAAATCTTATGTAACTAGAATATACATTTTTGATTAAAAAATAGAATTTTTAGAATAGACTAGCAAATGACCGTGACACAGTGGGAAATATTTTTCACTTTTTTTTTAAATTTCCTGCTGGGAAAATACATCGAAACAATATAATTTATATGTTACTTCTAGAACGAGGCTTGGATCATTTAGTAGTCACATTGATGTGGTTATCGGGTATATATATAACTAATAAAATACACATTATAACTAAAAATGATATTTATGAAAACGTTTTTGCAAAAACATTCTACATTCAAAGACAGAATGGCATAAACGTCATTAACAGTTTTGTCATATACCAACAAATAAAACTCCTGTAAATAATAATGATTCACTTAAAATTACCAAAACTTTGCCAATTGTCCTGATGACTGCAGATGAAGATCAGTTGATCATCTTTCTTAAGTATATTTTAAGACAATATGATGTCAAAAGTGCATAAATTAAAAGGAATGTGGAGGAAAAACCTATAGTTTATGGATTTTCTATTACAAATTTCGAGCCTATTGATTTGAGATGTAATCATTCATTTTTCAGTTAAACTGAAATAATTCACAGGGAAGACATATCCTGATGTTTATCGGCAATATTCTCTAAATAACGTTTACGTACCAACATTTGTTAGGAATTATTCCATCATCACCTGGCTATTTGTTATGAGTTTCAGAGTTATTATAACGATAGTCGAAGAAATAAGAAAATTTTTAATTTATTAAAAATTCTAAATTTAAAAACCATATGAATTCAACTTAAAGATATATATACATACATATATATATAACAAATTCCAGAAACAAATTTATTACTTGCTTGGACTATTGCCGGACATTCAAAACATAATTACAAAACGAACTAATGTTTGAATGTTTTAGATGTAAAATGTTATCACAAAATACTCAAACCAGTTTCAATACAAGCTGTCATTTGTCTTACATATAAAAATCTCTAAGGATATCAATTCTTATCACGTACCAGCAGAAAATTATGTTACACGTTAGTTATAATCAATAAATACATACATTGGCTATACTGCCAATCACTGGATGTTACAAGTACCAGTAACATTGTTAGATTCCCATATACTTAACGATTTTCAGGTATATTTCAAACGTTAATTCACAGTTGCAAACAGTTTAGCTGAAATAAAAATATAACAATGAGTTCCTTGTTTTAGTTTTACTTTTCCAATAAGTAAAACATAAAACTATTTCTAATCGAACACACTTTCGTTCAGCTAAGTGGTTTCTCTTTGCAACTATTCATAATCTAAAATATGAAAGTTCTCCTCCAAGTTAACGCGACTAGATCAAATGTTGCCTGGCTGGGCGTGACCTAATAGATAGTTAGCTGAACTGCTTATCGGAAATCAGAGATTCACGTCTGCCATAAGGTAACACGGTCCCCATTTTCGGCTATGGGTACATAAAAATGACAGTCAATACTGCTATTCAGCTAAGAGTAGTCGTGTAGGCATTGGGTGCTAGTTGTTTGCCTTTCCTCTGGTCAACAGTTCTAGACTACGTCTGAGCATTAGGGTATCTAAATTTAACTATTTAACCCACTTGTCGTATAAGGTGCCTTTCAAATGACTGAAAATATCAAGTATCAAATTCTGCCTAAGTTCAGAAACATCACTGTTTTAACGTCGTCTTCAATATTACATCTCGATGCAGTAAATAATTTCAATTGTTTAAAAAGTATTTGGAACTAAAAATAATAATAAACTACAAATAGATTTGATTTTAAAGACTTTGCACCCCGCATAATGTGGGTTAAAACAATTGTGCATTTATTCTGCGTGGGTTGCGATTGAACAAGAAAAACCCCTAAACTGGCCTAAAGTATTCAGTGAAATAAATACAATGAGTGCGATTTTTGATGTGATATTGGGATGGCATTAGAATCTCATAAGATATCTTACAATTTGTCAGTTAAGAAGGTAAGTTCTTGATAGGCCTTTACAGGCACATAAGGCCCGTGATTTCGAACTCCAGGTCCAATGGCACAAGTGGATGAGAATGGTGACCCACCCTCTTGGGTGAAATGCCAGTTCATCTAAGTTTAACTCCTAATTAACAGCTAGGTACCCATCCTACAGCTGGATAGACTATAACAAGTGGAGTAAATTGTCTTGTTCAAAGATACAATAGTATGGCGCAAGCTTGCCTTGAACTTCTAACCATCCGACTATAAGTTCAAAGTGCGAAGCCACTGAGCCACACTGCTCCTCCAACTGGAATTTATTACATAATGCTCATAAAATATTTATTTGACTCCCCGTGTATTGATATCTACACTACAAGTTTTAGCAGGTCACTTGCAATAATTTGTACTGCAGGTAGAAGGGCAGGAGAGGATAGACTCATGTTACTTAGTATAATGGTCTAAAACGAATTCAAACATTTATTTTTGTTTTGATCGAGAAATATATATTTGAAAATAGCATTTACAAGCAATATACAACGTTTATTGGTTGTGGATGTGGAGTACGTGACATATATACTTACTTGGCTGATCATTCTAGGGTGCCATTTTGTTCTTATGATCTAAACATCTTATAAAATAAGGTGTTTATCCCTGCTTTGTATAAAAAAGTAAAAATAAAAAGCAGCATTTGAAAAACATTATATTACTTTGGAAAAATAAATATTTTGAGGAATTATTTCTTACTTATTAAGCAGGGACTGATCACCAAAAAATCAGAAAAGAAATGAGTTTTCGAAGTAAGTAATGGAAATTGAATTGCGTGGATTGATTTTTATCAATGTTCCATTTCTTTAGCCTCTTACTCAACTAAAGGCACACTTATAAATATCATACCATGAAAACGTATGCCCCAAGTGGAACAGCGGTATGTCTGCGGACTTACAATTTTAGAAACCGGTTTCGATACCCGTGGTGGGCAGAGCACATATAGTCCATTGTATAGCTTTGTGCTTAACTATTAATAAACAAATGAAAACGTATAAGGTACGTTTAATTGTATGGGTTATTTTTTTTCAGTGTTCTATATTTTCACCTCCTGTTCAATTGGAAGCAAGTTTGTGAACCTCATATCATGAAAAGAAATATATGGTAGAAGTAACGAAATAGAATTAAATCGTCGCTTCATAATGTCATTGAATAGCGTTCTATTAAGCTATGTTTTATGTTAAGAGATCTCACTAAACGTTTCTTGCTTTACATTTTCAGCTGAGAACTCAAATACAAACATTTTTTGAGTTATCACTATAAAAAAGAAAAGAAAATTTAGTTGCACTGTAAACATTCATTGGCCGTTTTATAATCTCGTAATATTTGCCGAAAAGAAGAGTATAAAGATAGTATTATTACGAGAGCAAATATGTTAATAACTGTAGAATAATAATGTAACACAATAATGTTTCATATTAATTATATATATATCAAGATTATACTTAACAGCGATGATATAGAGGTAAACGAATTGGCCAAGAAGGGATTCTATTAAATTCCAATTTATGGCCCCTCAGTGGCACAGCGGTATGTCTGAGGACTTACAACGCTAGAATCCGCGTTTCGATACCCGTGGTGGGCAGAGCACAGATAGCCCATAGTGTAGCTTTGTGCTTATTTACAAACAAATAAATAGGCCAATTTACGGTTTTTCGCCTCTTTTCAAATCTGCCATACAAGTATATTGTTACGCCTCCTGTCGTTAGTTAATTTTTCGTATAATTTCTTTCCGAAGAAACTTTACCGATACAAGTCCTTTCTTAAATAAAACTGGTTTATTCTTTCTGAATAGAACTTTGCAATATACTTTCACAGTCGCGCTATAACAAACGCTATAATTCACAACGAACGTCTCACGTGCTCGACTCAACTGTCAACAATTCATTACCTCCTTGCCGTCAGTTCTTACCGATTTATATATATACAAGACTACCGCATATCTAGTAGGCTCTCGAGATTTCAGGAAGGGACGTGAACGTTCGAGAATATGACGTGTTACTAGAGTCACGTGACCTCCGCTGTCGTAACAATATAAAGTAATTGTCATTTCAAAGCTTTAAGACATGTAAATGTGCCTCATATATATGCTATTCGGAAATGTTATATTTCTTATCAATGTCCATAATTCAATGGTTTGAACCTTATAGAGATTTGTAGGGCACGTTAGTTAAGTTTTAAAGAAGATCCAGTGACATTAAACTATAAAATTTCGAATTATTCCTCAGATTTATCAGTTGCTAAAATTTCATTAATGATTGTTTGTTGACGATATTCTGATTGAGATGTACAAACTGATACACAGATTCAAGGGCAATGCCTTGTAGTTAAATTCTCTTCAAGGAAATGATAATAAAGATAAAAATGAATAATATATTTTAGGAGCTCTATTTATTCGCAGAATATTGTCAACGAAGTAGTTTCATAGTTAGTTTATTGCAAGTTATAACACACGGAACATGAACACTATCAAATTCAAAGTAATTGGAGGTAATGACTAAGTGATTCAACTGGTCTGAAAGATTAACGTTTAACAAAATGGATAATTAGCAACGAGTATCTTCCATCCTTGGAATTAACAGTCTCTGCATTTGCGCTATATACTTCGGATCAGGCGGTGAGCAACATTATGGGAAATACTGTCCAATTCCTCGTTCTGAACAACACAACATCTCGCGTGGTTGGTTAATCTTAGACATAGGTAATCTCCAAAAAGGCCTTACAGATGTATTGTAAAATTTAGACTTTTCTCTTGCTAAATCTATGATTTCTATGATAAGGTGATCATGGATTTTCAGAAATAGTGTGCAGTTAAGTTTTAAAGCTGTAACATTGAGAGTATTAATCTCCAAAAGTGTTACCAATAGGTAAAAATTAACTATGGATCACTTTTTTTAAAGACTCAAAGTCAAAAATACGCATTTTACCATTTACTGTCATTACTTTAGCCTAAATTAAACTAGAAACCTAAGTTTCCCCCTTCTCGCTTTGTTATAAAATACAAATATTATGAGATTTATCCCCATGAATCATAGAAATTCAAGCAGTTGTATGATGAATGCACTTTGTTATAAAGTGAGGTGTGAGCTAACATAATTTGAATACACAAAATAGGAAGTTGGGTGAGTATAAGAAAGCGGCAATTCAATCTCCAAAAAATTAAGAGCTTGCAAGAGGATTACAAAATTCTAAGTCATCAGAAACTGAATGGAATAAGTGGGTATAGTCGCTGGTCTCTGGCATATAATATCTTAAGTTGCTAGAAAAGACTAGAGTGAGCAGGTATAGCAGTTGCCTTTTTAAGTTCAGTCAGTAAGAAGATTACAAGACCCCCTATAGTTATGAAACGGTATAATGAGAAATATGGGAATAAGGTGCAAAAAATGCAGCAGTTAAGCGCGTGTTTGGGAAAAGGATATAAAGACAATAGTTCAAACAAGGGAAGAAAGAGAAAAGAAAGAAGAGAAAACAAGGTCAGATATGAGAGACAAACCGATAAACTGAGAGAGATGCAGGAAGAAAGTAATATGTTACGAGCAAGAAACTAAAACCTTATTTTTAAATGTATGTTTTATTGATTACTAATATTAAACAGTAACTGGTTATGCTTACTCTGGTGTGAGTAAGTTCCTAATTGGAATATAGTTACAGCATAATTAAAGTTGATGCATATAAAAAGGAAAAATGGAGTGCAAGTATAGCACAATCGAACATATTCATGGCTTTCAGGACAGAAATTTCATGTGTTAACATGTAGAAGTCAAAGTTTTGATTGATGAAAGACTACTCCATGCAACAGGTTGAGGAAAAATTTGATACTTAAGTAGGAGTTTTCAGGATATTTTTGAAGAGTGTACATGAAATTAGTACTTTTGATGATAGAAGAGGTCAAGATAGAAGGCGCAGTCAAATTGAAAGTGACGCAAAGAAACTCAGGGTATTCTCTTTACGTGATAAATAACAATCTAGTAGAGACCTCTGCAGTGATCTAGATGTAAATGCACCTGTAAGTGGGTTGAATATCAGCCAACAGTGTTAGAAATCTACACAAAATTGATAGCACCCTGAATGATGACAGGCACAAGCAGATTCTTATATATCATGTCATGACCTTAGGAACAAAACATACCGGGCTGGGGAATTTATCTTCCAGTAAGACAGTGATTCCAAACATGCAGGAAATGTGGTGAAACATTTACCTGGAGGCACAAGAGGGATGATGGAACACTCCTTACTATGTCTTGGTCCGCACACAGTCCTGATATGAATATTATTTAGACTGTATGGTCTTATAACAAAATTGAGAAAAACAATTCTACACGAAACCATTTTGCTAAATCATGGGGAATAATATGGGTGTTATTAAACTAGGTGTAAGGAACATTGTTTGGGATTGAGAGAGGTAAGAAAGCAGATGGCTTTTAGTCAATCCCTAAAGAATTATGGGATTACAGCACTCTGAGTCATTAGAAAGTTATTGGAGGAATTGGCTACCTTTTTTAGTTAGCCGATGTAGAAATTGTGGAACCCCCAAAATTATCAAATGGTGTAATCCAATATAAGGAAAGATGTGTTTTTGATGTGCTTGTTGAGAGAGGTATATAAAAGACAGGTGTTTAACAGAAGGAGAAAAAAATGGACCAGAAGATGTAAGAGAGATGGAATAAACCAAAAGAAAGGCGAAATAAAAAGAAATACTACTAATAAAAATAAAACCTAGTTCTGAATCCATGTATTTTTGATTATAGTGATAAAGAGCAGTTTGTTGTGTGTGTGTTAGTATGAGTCAATTCCTCATAGGAATAAGTACAAACTAAATAAACTAGTTGGATAATTAGGTAGAGCGAAGTGCAAGTTTAGCATAGCTGTAACAAAGAGGTGTCAGAAGTGTGGTTTATCAATTTATTAGGAATCGAAAACCAACAACGAAAGAATAATTTGTAGCTGGAACCATGTCAACAAAAGCCAAGAAGGAAAGTCAACTGGATGAAGTAGTGAAGTCGAAAAAAATAGTAAGGTTTCTTTTTGTTCTTATCTTGTCTGTTTTGTTTTTGAAGGTGGTTCAGTTCATTCTAATTGGTTATAATTTGTGTGGTTCATTGTTTAAGAGTAGAGAATTATTGCTAGCAACTTGGCCATATAGCTAAATTCTGTTGGCAGAATAAGAAAATTGTAGAAATGTAATGTGTTGTATTGAGCAGAGTAAAAATTTCAAATAAATATCTAGAAGAAAGTAATGATAAATGGGCAAACTGTAAAGGTGTTGAGGGATACATGTAGTTGGAAAATTCTAATGATAACAGAGTCGGTAAAAGATAATCAACTCACAAGTGATACATTAGATTTAATTGAGTTTAATACCACATGAAAAGAGGCTCAGTATACTTTACAACTAGCTAAAGTCGCATTGAAACTTCAAGATTTTTAAAGTGCGATAGTCGTAAGGGTGGCGGATGGTATACCACATCTGGTTTTGCTATGTGGCAGAAGCTGTTGGTTGCAGAATACACCAGTAGCTGTAGTAATACATAGCCAAAGTAGCCAGGTAACAAATTAGGTTAGATAAAACTGTGAAAAAGACGTAGAAGTTAGTATGGAAATAAATTATCAAGTACAAATATTTATGAACATTTTACTTTTGTTAGAATAGAAAGTATCGATTGAGAACAAATAATCAAATGACATTTTGAAGACGAAAGTTTGGATACATGCCACTGTGAAGCCGTGATAGAAGAATCAGAAGTAACTAAACTCGGACAAATTTCTTATTACTGGTTGGTTTGTTTGTTTTTGAATTTCGCGCAAAGCTACACGAGGGC
>NW_013665907.1:62896-64543 GCF_000517525.1 Limulus polyphemus
GCCCCCACGGCTGAAAAGGCGAGCATGTTTGGTGTGACGGGGATTCGAACCCGCGACCCCCAGATTGCGAGTCGAGTGCCTTAACCACCTGGCCATGCCGGGCCATTACTACTGGTTGGAAGAATTGCCGAGGCACAAACGTAATGGTAATGATGCAATAGATGGTGTGGATCAAATAGTATTCCCAAAGAATGTAGGCAGGCAATATTAGAGTTAGGATATAATGCATAGCTAAAATGAGAGGTAGTATCAGTATAAACTACTACTGGCAAGCTATGTTTGGAGATAAAGAGGTTTATATAAAGATCTGTTCAGCATGTAAGCTAGCTTGTAAGAGGAGCATGAAAGTAATAGACCAGTGGTTAATTTACCAGTCATTAGTGGACCCGTTAGTTCTGTTAGTGCCAATATCAACAGAATATTTCCAGTAACAGAGGAAAGGAATAAATACATTTTGACTGTGGTTGATTCTACTAACTAGATAGATAGAAGCAGTGGAACTAGCACTAGAGCTAATTGTGATATTTTCACAGATTAGGTTTCCTAAGAATTTTTATCAGATTTAGGTAGCAATATCCGATCAAAAGTAATACAAAATATTTGGAAGGCCACAGGATTAAAGATGAAACATACAAGCCCTTATAGACCCCAAACAAATTGAGATATGTGAAAGAGCAAATGGGATTACTAAGGCCATGCTATGAGTAATAGTGCACAAGGGATGATGTTGACTCAAATGTACTATTGCCTTTTATGGTACATGCTTATCGAAATGTCATCCAAAGTAGAACAGGATTTACACCCTTTAAGTTACTATATAGTAAAGATGTTAAGGGTCCATTCGACTTTTAAAAGTAAATATGTGACCAGCTTGAAGCAAAGGTTAGCAGAGAGGCAGAAGTTAGCAGTTAAAGCTACTCAGAAGAGTAAGGATAAACAAAATCTTCACTATGATAAGCATACTAGAAAACAGGAACTTAAGGTGAACCAGTTAATTATAGTACTGGACCTATTATCCAAGAATAGGTTAGTAGCAAGGTGGATAGCGTGTTAATAAAGTTACAAAAAAGATAGCTGTAAGAGATAGAGAAGTAGTTGGATGAACCTAAAATGTAAATATGCTTAAGCCTTGACACACTAAGTCGCACTAGAAACTTGTGTGATGACCTATTTAAAGTAACGATAGTAGACAAAATATTACCTTAGATCCTTATTGAAATAATTGTTATAACGTAAATGCTCCAAATTTCAAGAATTTAAAGAAAAAAAGTTGTATTAACAAACATACAAAGTATTTACATAGAGAATTGAGAACTATATGACTACAGATAGATAATAGAGACCTAAAAAATACAGCAAACCAAAGAATGTTATAAAAACTTTGGACACTAACTAGCGAACCACATTACCAAATAAGAGTGAGACAAACTTGAAACACATTATATGAGTTAGATAATTATGATCATTCCAGGTCTTGATTTGCGCCAAACAGACGCGATTCCGATTGAGAATACAGCGAATGTTTAACTTAAAATTAGTCACGAGACAAAGAAGCCATTATAAAAACCGATTAACGCGACTTAGAGAATCGACAAGTATAGTAGTACTTGTGAAGAGACCAAAGTTATTTTGTTTTGTTTTGTTTTG
>NW_013665907.1:65237-75920 GCF_000517525.1 Limulus polyphemus
ATCCTGAGTCTCGGGACTACTTGTGAAAGTAGATCTGCTGAACTTCTTGAGGTATCATAATGACACAGACAATTTTATATAAAATACCGTGTTTCCATCTCTGGAATCGTCTTGCTTCAGTTGATCCAGACACCAGTGGATTGACCCATCATGGCTGTATTGAAGAAGTAAAAAGACTAGAAACAGCTATCTTTGAATTGCTTAAAGATATATTGAAAGGATTGTTAATCCAGTTGTATAATAAATACTATGAATGATAGAATTTCTCGTATCATGCTAGTTGATAATCTATTCATGTTAATGAACATAGTAGATAGTTTAATTAACGAACATGTCAGTATCCAGAACGAAGAGTTTGATAGTTTTTAGTATGAAATGTTTCGAGATAATTTTGTAAATTTTGATATAGAGGATTTGATTAACAGTCTATAAATAAAATTTATTTTGTGTTGTATTACAACTGTCTCTGATTGACTTATTTATTCTTCACGTAAATTCCTCCGGTTGGTGGCTTGTGTGCTCCACTCACAACTGCAGAACCTGGATTAAAATAATTTCTTTTATAACTGGTGTAAAGTCGAACCCACTTATTACATCAACGTGCCACGCTGTTACATTATGAGCAGACAGAGCACTTGCAATTTTTAAAGGATTAACTCCTAAGCTATAATAGTATGTAGGTGAGATTGTGAGAGATTATGAGAGTGTATTTGATGATAGGCCATGGCAGACCTGGCTAGTTAAGGACACAATAAAAATAATCTCTATTGCTGATATAAAGCAACTCAAAAAAAGTTATATGATTCGACAAGAGCTCTAAAAGAGGAGATAGAAAAATTTTTTAAAGAAGGAAAAATTAGGAAATCCTCAGTATCTTATGCTTCAGTTGCAGCATTAGTACCTAAGACTGATGGTGTAAGGTTGTGTATTGACCTGAGGAGGTTGAATGAAGTTATTATCGCTGATTCCAATCCATTACTTCAAATGAAGGATATAATAAATGAGGTTAATCAAACACAGTGCATTAGTAAAACTGATTTATCAAAAGGTTATTTCCAAGTTGAGTTAGAGGAAGATCATAAAGAGAAAATATCATTTTGCAACTTTAAGGATTATTTGAATTTAAAGTAAGGCCAGTGGGAACAACGAATGCTCTACTTGGGGTAGATTGCATAGAGTATCTAGGTCACTAGGCGGATAAAGGATTGATAGAGGCAAATATGAGACTATTAGATATTGGGAGAAGCCTACAACAAATAATGTGCTTAGATCTTTTCTTGGGATGGTATGGTATTACTTACTTACTTAAATCCTTTCACTTCTTGGGAAGCATAGGGCATCCAGAAATCTTCTCAATCTTCCAGCTTTTCCCAAGAATATCCTGATTTCCTCAAGTCTATTGACTTTCTTCAGCTGCTCCTAGGCCTACCACGATTTATTTTACTCACAGGGTTCCATGTTAGGGATAGTCTAGTGAGATTGGTTTTAGGTTTCCTAAACGCGTGTCCAATCCAACCCCACTTTCTTTGTTTGAACTTTACATCTTTTTAGTTCTTTCCGACAGGTCTTCATTTCTGATGGTGTTTGGCTAGTGTATACCTAGGATGGTCCTTAAACACTTGATGAAGGCCCTGAAGTTTGTCATTTGTTGCCCTTGTTGTTCTTTATGTTTTGCCCAATACAGAAGTACAGATTTAACATTACTCTTGAAGATGCGAAACTTTGTTTTTTTCATATCTCCTTGCAGTTCCAGATTAATATTAGAGTTAGAAATTCTGACCTTCTCTTTTCCACCCTTCTTAAGATACCCTTGTCTGACCCATCATTTTCCCAGTGACACTTCTCAGATTAGTAAAGGTGTCCACATCCTTCAGCACTTCTATCTCTAGAATGATGTTGTTATCTTTGGTGTTGTTGATGTGGATTACCTTGGCTTTATTCTTCCTAACAGTGAGCCTTTTCCTAGCTGATGTTTTTAATAATCGAAAAGTCTTGCTCTGTATTTGTTAGTGTGTATATGTAATATTAGGACAATGTTATCAGCAAAGCCCAAATTGCCCAGTTGTGACCAGAGCTCCACTTTAACCCCAGGTTTTTATCTTCTGTGATTGTTTTATACTATCCAATCCAGAGCCTAACTCCTTTGTCTACTGTGAAGGGGTCAGTAAGGTGTCCATTGCACACCACTCTGTATGATGAATGTTGAACATCTTTTGGTCAATAGTAGTTAACCTGTATGAAATGCCACAGTGTGTCATGAGATTCCACACAGTGTTACAAGCAAAACTGTCAAATGCCTCTTTGAAACCAATAAATGTGATGCATATAGATGAGATACATTCCAGAACCTGCTGCTCCATGATGTGTAGTGTATACCATCGGTTCGCGGTGCCTTGCCATTCTTTTGTTTGTGTATGGCTTTCCTAATTTCACTTCTGCTAGACTAGTTAGTGTTAACCTGTAATGAGTGTTCTGCTGGTGAACCATCTCTAAGTTCTGTTAGGGGAGGTCTGTTCAAGAGCACTCTGAAATGTTTGGCCCATCTTTTCAGTTGGTCTTCTTACTTTGTAAGTATATTTCTGCATTTTTCCATGACTGTCATACACTGTAAGCATGCTGCTAGTTTCGTAGAGCTATTTCGTATTTTGCTGGAGTGCTGTTATTTCTGGCTGCTAAACAAGATACCTATAAAAACTTTTGTGTTTCTTGAGGATTTCTTTACTTCTCTGTTTGATTGGGAATATTGTTTTTGTGCTTCTGCTTTTGCTACAAAGCTTTTGCAGCAGATTTCGTTTGTTTTAACATCCACATCTCGATGTAATTGCTTTATAAAAGTTTAGGATGCGAAAATCAATATTTATATTTATAACGAGAAGGCCCTCCTTCCTCAATGCTGTTAAGGACACATAAGTCACTAAATTGCTCTCCATTCACAGCTAGTGTACCTCTCACAGTCGTGTTCGACTGTTGTTTAGACTTTGCTTCCTTGCTTATATTTTTGTAAGTGTGTCTACTGTGATCTATTCCCTATGTTGTATTGCGTGGTCATTATATGCATGTGCTCCTCTCTGCACCACCACATCTAATAGTAACCTACTGAGATTCTGATTGATGCAGATGTAGTCTCTTTGGTTTTCTATGCTGAAGCCTAGTGAAACCAATGTAGCTTAGTGCACCCTTTTATGGGGGAAGACACTACATCCAATAACAAAGTTGGTAAGGGCACATAAATCAATAAACTGTTCTCCAATCTCATTCACTACTCCTAGACCATGATTTCCCATGACTTGTTCACAGCCAGTATTGTCTTGACCAACATTCATGTTGAAGTCAACCATAATCAAAATGATATATTTTCTTCTTTGCTTATGGAGGACTTATTATAAGTTGTCATGAAATCTATTCTTGGTTTCCTGCTATGCATCATATATTGATGCATAACACTGGATGACTACAACTATTCATGCTTTTGTATGAAACCTTGCAGTGATGGTTCTAGATCTACCTATCCTCCACTTTATTAAAGACCTGGTTGCATACTTTGAGAGAATCATATATGCCCTTCCAATATGTGGTGCATCCTCAGGGTCATGTCCAGAACATAACACTATTTTCCCACTAAAAATATGTGTTTTCTCTGCTTGTTTCAATCTTGTTTCACCAATCTCCAGTAGTGTCAAACTGTACTTCTTCATTTGTGTTTCTATCTGTGTGGTTTTGCCAGCATCGTACATCATCCTGACATTACAGGTATATACTATACTAGTGAACTTGGGCATGAGAAGTGGTGTTGCTGCACATATTCATTTCAACTTTGATTACACTGCATCATACTTAGACAGGAAGAAGGACCTATTGTTTCAAGCCATCTTCTTGGTTTCAATTCATTGTGGATATTTCTAAAATAAGTTGAATCCATTGAAGGGGGGATTAACCCACACAGATTGGGAGAATTCTTTTTGGAGTGGTATGTTAGTACAGGAAGTTTATTCATGATTTTACTGAAATTGTAGCTCCACTCACAGCATTAATCTATAAATCAAGACAAAAACATGTTGTGTGAGATTAGGCCAGTGAGAGGGATTTTAAGAAATTATAAGAGGTCCCTATCTAATATACCCATGTTACATAACTATAAGGAGACATTAAATACTGTTACATATTACAATTTATTCCGGATGAGTTTTCAAATTATTATGTAACGTATTACAATTTTGAATAGCATGAAACTGAGTTAAATGATGATTTAGATTTATAAATTAAATAAATGTCGACATGTATTCAATTTATGACACTTGCCAACAAGATTAAAACATACAGTTTTTTTAATACAAATATATTTTAATATACAAACAATAACATAATTTACAATAATGATTATTTCAAATAATGATCTATGTACAAAAGTTTTATAAACCTACAAACAATATTGAAACCTTATCTGGTCTGGAATTTCCTTGATATCTTAACGAGTGTTCACTATGAGCGAATTAATTTTGAGTTGATGTAGATACAATTCAATTAACAGGGAGATAGCTAGTTCTGTGTTCTTCGCCGGTTCGCAGGCCGAGTTATATAATGTTTTGGTAAAAAAATACTAATGTCCGACGTGAACTCGCTGAAGTTAAATAGTTTGTAATAATCGAAATATATAAAGGTTCCTGGTCAAATATCTGAAGTTCCCAATTAATAAGCGTTATAACAATCACAGTAAAAGCTTCTGAAGTTTATAGCACACTAACTATAGCAAAACAATAATATATACTGGCTTTTGGTGCATCACGTTGATTATATTTATAGGCGTGAGGAGAGTTTCTCGAAATTTCAACTTCTGCATCAACATAAACGATACACCAGTGTTTACAGACACACATTTATTGTTGGTCCTTCACATGAGAATTTTCTACAATTTTAGTGAATAGGCACGAATTTTGTAATACAGATTTAACAGCATATGTTATGTACATTTCTACATATAAAAGTAACTTAAAGAAACATCGATATTAAAATAGATATTGGATAGTAAAGCCGTCACACCTCCTTCCTTACAGAATTAAATATTGGCATTAGACAATTTTTAACTAAGATATTATATACGTATATACATTGAAAGCAATACATCAAATATAATACATTATCAAAGAATTATACAACTTTAATAATCATGACAGTATATAATAGAATCAATACAATGCTGTTTTCCAGCATATAAGATATTTCTTTATGCATTTTATCAGCCTTGATTGGATTCACACGATAGGGATGTTGTTTCACAGGAGAAGCATCACCTACATCTACATCATGAACAGCGATGTTGGTTTGATTAGGAACATCCAGAAATATACATTCGTATTCAGTCAATAAATTAGCAAGTTGATTTTTCTCTTCAGTAGGTATGAGATATAATTTTGAATCAATATTGGCCAGAATTCCTCAGTTTGATGTTGCATTCATCTCCGATATTTTTAAATTTACCAGTGTCTGAGTCAAAGTAACTTTCACCAGTATCAGAATATTCAATGGCTAAATATTTTCGGATGAATCTCGGATGTGATAGGGCTATAACATATTGACATGACATAGTTGGGTAGCCTTTCGAGGATCAGGTGTTTTTACAACATAGTCCGTATGATTAACTTTCCGAACAACCTCATAGGGACCATGATACGTAGCTTTGTTTGTTTGTTATGTATTTCGTGCAAAGATACACTAGAGCTATCTGTGCTAGCCGTTCCTAATTTAGCAGTGTAAAACTAGAGGGAAGGCAGCTAGTCATCACCACCCACCGCCAAATCTTGGGCTACTCTTTTATCAACGAATAGTGGGATTGACCATCACATTATAACGCCCCCATGGCTGAAAGGGCGAGCATGTTTAGTGTGACGGGAATTCGAACCCGCGACCCACCTAGATTTGAGTTGACGTCCCATAGTGGGTAAAAATACTAAAACCATGTCATCAGGACAGAACTTACACTCTTCAGCTTTGTGGTCATAAAGATTTTTCATTTTAGCTTGGGATAAGTTAAAATTTTCGTGAGCCATTTCATAAGTGTGTAAGAGTCTGGACTGAAACTTGGAAACGTAATCCAATAAGTGCATTTATTTTGGGTTATCCTCCAACCGTTGGTCCTTCAGCAACTTCAAAGGATCACGCATTGAATGGCTAAACACCAACTCAAATGGGCTAAACCCTAATGACTCCTGAACTGACTCATGAATAATAAATTAATTCCTTCATCCCAATCCTTTTCGTTATCGAGACAGTAAGTCCACATCAAATTTTTCAAGGTAGAATGAAATCTCTCAAGAGCACCTTGTGATTCTAGATGATACACACTAGATTTGATCAGACTGAGTTTCTTTGATCAAGCTGACAAAAGTAAAGAAATTAATCAAAGCGTTAGACATTTTTGGGGCTGAAATGTTTCTCCAATGATAGCTTCAGGGAATTTAGTGGATGCATACATGATAGTTAACAAATACTGGTTCCCTGATTAAGTTTTTGGAAAAGGTCCAGCACAATCAACAATCACAGGACTGAAGGATTCTTTGAATGCTGTGAAATTTTCTGGTTAGGTTCCCGACCAAATGACAGGTATGACAAGTTTCGTAAAAACTGAGAAAATCTTGCCTAATTTTTGGCCAAAAGAAATGTCTCATGATTTTGTCACATGTCTTGTTACCATCTAAATGACCTCCCATGGGGAGTTCATGGGCAACTTTTAATATTTTAGAATGATAAGCTTTGGAAACAACGATTTGGTAAACTACAGCCAAGTCTTCTGAAGCTGAAACATCTGGTTGTCTCCCTTTCCTTATAAGTACGCCATTTTTGAAAAAATAACTATTTGGAACTTTCTTCAGTTCATCTTTTGAGAGTACATATTTAAATAGTGAAGAGATCTGCAGATCCTTTTCTTGCTCAGTAATAAGTTTACTTTTAGCAAACAGAACTTCATCTGGTGAACAAGATCCCTCACGTCCATCATTGTCACTCACCAGGGAATCGTCAATAGGACAACCATCCACAAGATCCTCATCGGATCCAAAAAAATGCTTAAGACAAATCTATAGTATCGTCCTCTAAATACGTGTCTATTATTTGTTTTTGGCTTAATTTTTTAGTCTGAGATCGAGTCACACGAGAAAAAAATAATTGTATTCTCCTCAATAGCAACATCATCCTTAGATGAAACAGTGATTGGATCACTAACCATTTTGGGTTCAGCAACAACTTTTCTCCAAGCCAAATCGTTTCCTAACAATAATGATACACCCTTAATTGGCAGCGTAAGTCTTAATTCAACCACAACTGGTCCGGAAACTAGGTTTGATGCCAAATAAATGTTATGAAAAGAAACATTAACAAAGCCACCCTCAATACCCTGAGCAATAACAGACTCGCAATGGCAGAACTCGGATCCAAAAACAATATACCTTCTAACAACAATGACTAAGTCACCCCAGTATCACGTAGAATAATAATGGGTATGGGATTGGAAGTCTCATTTGTCAAAGACACAAAACCAACATACCCATAAGGTCTAAATTCCTTCCTGACTACATCAGCCTTCATATCAGGGCCGAATCCACAACATCGGGTGATTTGGTAAATCTACGTCCATATCTGGACAAAAACGCATTGGGTATTGCTTGCTTTTCTTTTTCAAACACCAACAATCAGACATAACATGAGCAGGTTTTTTTACCAAAATTACAGACAGTCCTTGATGGTTTCGATGAAGTTATATCATGAATGTCAGAATATTTTGAAATAGAGGAGCTGGATTTTTTAGAAGAATCCTCAACTTTATTGGATTGAACAGATACTGTTTTTGCTGAGATGGCAGGAATTTCTTTTTATGAAAAGTGTTTTTATGTTTTAAAGTGTAATCATCGAAAAGAGCAGCTGCTTTCTGTAGTGTTTCAACTTTCTTTTCGTCCAAGTAAATTTTGAGGTCGTCACATGCACAAAGTTTACATTCCTCAATTAGACATAATTATCTTAGTTTGTCAAAACTATTACCAATATGCATAGAATTACACCATCGATCAACATGAACATCTTTTTCGTGGGCAAATTCCATATCAGTTTGATTATCTTGCTTGTGATAACCTCTAAACTTTTGGCGATAAGCCTCCAGTGCTAACTCGTATGCTTTGAGAATAGCTGCTTTAATCTTATCAAAATTCGTACAATCTTCTAGAGAGAGAGCGGCATAAGCTTTACCAGTTAAAACACTTTGTAATAATAATGACCATATTCGGTGGGTCATTCCGTGGTTTGGGCAACCTTCTCAAAATGGTTGGAAATATTTATCAACTTCATTTTCATTGAATGGTGGTACTTTAACATATTGATTAAGTTCAAAGTTATCATTTTGCCTTGGTCAATCGGTGTTGAGTCTAATTTCCATTTCTTTCAACACAATTTATTTTTTGGCTTCAATGCGAGCATTTTTCGGCCTCGAGACGTTTATTTTCTCTTTCAGCTTCGATACGAGCTTCTTCTTTCTCGGCTTCAATACGAGCATGTTCAAACTCGATTTATATTAGTTTTATCTGAATTTCTAACTTATCTTTATCACTCATCTCCATTCGGCTAGTGGGGACATTAGAATATTTCTATAATACCCCCTCAAGCAACAAATCAGCATTGACTAGTATTTCAATAATATGCTTTTTTAGATAATTTTTCTCATTCAATTTTTAACTTCTAGTTCTAAAGCTTTGGCAATTTCGAGCAATTCATTTTTGTTATATCTCTTTAGTTGTTCGATGGAGGGTGATTTAAGATAATCAGACATGATCAAATATTGTTGGCACTGATAAGTATAAATTGAATTATGATTTAAATTTTAATTTAGACTGAATTTTGTCTCTGATTCAGATCTCGGACACCAGTCACCAATTTATTATGTTACCTATTACAATTTATCCCGGCAGAGTCTTAAAATTATTACATAATGTATTATAATTTCAAATGGACTTAAACTAAGTTAAATCATAATTTAGATTTAGAAATGAAATAAATGTCGATATGTATCCGATTTATGACACTTGCCAACAAGATTGATACACACAGTTTTTTAATACAAATATATTTTCATATACAAACAATAACACAATTTACAATAATGATTGTTACAAATAATGATCTATGTACAAAAGTTTTACAAACTTACAAACAATATTGAGACCTCTATCTGGTTTGAGCGAATTAATTTTAAGTTAATGTACATACAATTCACTTAACAGGGAGCTGGCTAGCTCTATGTTCTTCGTTCTTCACCGGTTTGCATGCCAAGTTATTCACCACTGAAGTTATTTAATGTTTTCATAAAAAATACTAATGTCCAATGGGAATCAGCTGAAGTTAAATGGTTTGTAATGTTCGAACTCTATAAACGTTCCAGATTAATAAGCGTTATAACCATCACAGTTATAACTTCTGAAGTTTATAGCACACCAACTATAGCAAACCAATAATATATATGGTCTTTTGGCGAGTCACGTTCATTATATTTATAGGCGTGAGAGGAATTTCTCGAAATTTCAGCTGATGCAACAATATAGACGATACACCAATGTTTGCATACACACAATTTTAGTGAATAGGCGGAAATTCCGAAATACAGATTTAACAGGATAAATTATGTACATTTCTACATATAAATTTAACTTAAACAAACATCTATATAGGATTGTAAATCCATCACAGTATCTTTCTGCAAACTGATGTGTTCAGTACAACTACAGGGGTAGTGCCGAGTCAAATAGCTGAGGATGGCATGGAAAATCTAGTGGCATGTTTAAACTGAAAATTACTATCATACAAAAAGCTCTAACCACCACTGAAAAAACAGAGTGCTTAGCAATCATGTGGGGGAATCAGAAATCAATACCCTTCCTCAAAGATAAAACATTTGTCATGGAAATTGACCATAACCAATCAATAATCTATTTGAATATATAGAGTGAAGAATAAAAACAGAAAACTGTTACAGTAGAGTCTGTTTCTCCTGGAATTTAATTTTACACTGTGTTATAGATTAATGAGTGGCCATAAAAATGCTTTAGCTGTTAAGATCAACCTTGGACCTCTTTCTGACTAAAACTAATATATATATATGTATTGTATGAGACTTAAGATTCATCAAGCTAGAGTTAAAACTAATGTCGTATATGACTGTTAGTTATGCGAATAGAGTAAGAATTTGTGAACTTACTAGTTCAAACACTAAACCGTAAAGGAGAAATAGAGGAAATGGGGGGGTATATTCCTGATTAAATGTGTTTGGATATATGTATGTATGTATGTATATATATATATAGGTATAGATATTATAATAGTCTAAAATGAGCATGCTGCTACAATTAGGGATCAACAACAATTTATTCAACTAATAACAACACTTAGAAATAAATTCAACACTTATCAAAACACAGTTAATAAATACGTACCTGGCCAGGACTTGACACTAATGTTCATAAACAATGTATCATAAATATCAATATTATTTCAAATCAAAAACCTAATTTCGAAAATTCAGCAAACACAACATTCCAAAAATACTATTCAATATTAATTATTGTATCGTTCATTAACTATCTTGTGATTCTCTCTCTTGAAAAGTTTTTTTGGTGTACAAAACTTGAAGATAGCTTTTATATGCGGAAA
>NW_013665907.1:75930-80639 GCF_000517525.1 Limulus polyphemus
ACTAATCATGACAGAACCGTCTGGAAAATGATCTATAGGAAATAGTACATCTAATAAAATGAGTCAGATCAATGTAGGCCGGTAAGGCAATCACTGATTGGCAAGTCCTTAAGCCAATCAGAAATGTTACAGACCTACTGAACGATGTGTAGATTGTATAGGAATTCTTTTTGGCGGCAAAGGACAGGTTTATGTGTTTTAATAAAGATGGCTTCTCAAATATAGAGATGAAAGGTTGACAGACCATTTGCAATAATTTTAAACCTGCTATCTGTGTAGTTGTCAGCACAAGTCGGGTTCACTAGTAAATGCTGGCCAATCGCTGATTCACATTTTGGTGGTAGAACTTTTGTTTTACAGGAGCAACATGGTAAATTCTTTACTTTCACACTCTTAGTTCTTATGGATATGGGTACTTGTTGTTTAATTCTATCCTGCAGTCTTTGTGAAGTGCGACCTACGTACCAACATTTGCAGTGGCACGAGAATTCATAAATAACCATACTTTTCTGTGTGGTAAGTATCGCATCTTTGTGTGTTACAGGCAACAGCTTACGTGTGGAATAAGCACAGTAGGGGTTCACTGCCGGAAAACATTTAGTAATGGCCGTTTTCCATTGTTTTCCAAATTTTGTTGAAATGTTACCAATCCATGGTAGTTTTAGGTAAACAGGACACTTGTTAGGATCAAATTTTGGGGCAGTTGAGAAGCTCGCAATTTTCCTTGAAGTAATTTGATTGATGACGTTTTCTGGATACCCATTTTCTAGTAAAATAGTTTTAATTGTCTTCAATTCCAAATCTAGTTTAGATTTTGAACAGAAAACTAGAGCACGATGGACTAAAGTAGCAATAAGGTTCGTTTTGCTATTTTTATGACTGAAAGAATCCCATTGTGTGTACTGTCCTGTAAAGGTAGGTTTTCTGTATATACTGGTGAGAAAACAAAAGTCATATTTTTCAACTAAGACATCTAGGAACAGTAAAGCTTTATAAAATTAAAGTTGCTAATTATAATTATTATCTAAAATTTTTAAAAACATTTGTTTAATTTAAAGATAAAATCTTTTTTCGAATGTAGGGATTGATAAAAATGAAGTGTCTGCAACACTTCTTTATTAGACAAAAAAAAAGAATCAGTTCTGAAGCTTTCCTGACTGTCTATTTTATATTGCTCTAACTTGTAAAGTTTTATTTTGTAGCATCCGAGTTTAAAATGAAAAAAGTTGAAAAAAGAAACATTAGTTTTATACAAAAAACGTTCACCTAATTTTATAGATTTGAAGCTCAAAAACAATTCAGTACAAATAAGAGAATTAATTGTGTGTGCACTCAGCTCTCAAATTTACTTTTGAAAAGGAACAACATAACTGATTATGAATTATGAAAAAGATGCATCTTATATCTATTTTTGAATTTCAGGGCATTGATCCCTTATCTCTAGATATGCTTGCCAAAGAAGAAATTGTTGCTCTTCGTCGTGCTAAGAGAAGGAATATGGAAAGGTAAGAAATGGATGTAGCTATGACTAGTAATTTCAATCATTAAATATGGTAGTACTTAATAGTAGGGATTGTGATTAAACAAAATAGTGGCTATAAAAATTGCTTGTTTAAAACCAATTTTAAAATGTCTGAATGTTAACAATGACTACTTCACAGTATTGGCTGAGCAAAGCTAAAGGTTATTGTACTTATAAAGTTGACTAAATCACCATATACCTGTTTATGGAGTGAATTAAAATTTCACTATTTTGAAGAATTTTCATCAAAGTAAGTAAATAAGTGACTTTTCCAGACAAGTGTACAGAAATAATCATGATGAACCTTACTGCCCTAGTTCTTTCATAGAACTCTTACATCTAAAATCCCAATGATTCATTTCTTATACCCAAAAGGATACTAGTGTATTTGTGTGTGTGTCATATATATAGAAAGTTTTAATGATATAAAAGTATTGAAACAAAAATGTCAAAACTATAAAAACTGAATTACTTAATAAAATAAGAACAATTTATCCCTAATTTGGCTCAAACTAACACAATTGCAGTGATTTTCCTAAGTATGAATGAGAATTTTTAAGTTTTGTAGTTATGGGTTCCTTGTCTCGATACTTTTTGTAGCATTAAAATTTTCTATATTACTATAGCTAGCTAGGTTACGTGTATATCAATCCCAACTTGTTAATACAAATCTTGGGCCTCTAATCTTTTTCCTCATCAACATTTTTATACACAGAAAAGGGGTTTTCAACAGAAATTTATCCACGCTTATGACGTTGTATATCTAATATTTGATAATGTGTGTAGTTTTGGTGTAGTTAATAAAATATTTCAGAATGAGCATTTGTCATTGGATCTTATTAGCTATTTTGGCTTGAATAAAGGAGTGAAATTTTTTCTTATGAATCAGTTGTTAAAATAATTTTGAGAAGTATTTATTTTCATTTAGAATTTCACATTTTCACTAATTAGGTATAAGTAATTTACTATTTTTTGAGAAATATTTCTTCTTTGCAAAGATGTTCTAGATTTTAATTATCAGAACAAAACCACAAATATACACCTGAACTGAAGAAGCACACAAAATATTTTCTTTATGAGTTTAAAAGAGAACAGTATTTTTAAACAAAGTGCTAGAAAGTATTTTAATTTATTACATTGTTTTTCATTCTAATTTTATGCTAAATCATTTGATCTGTTGAGACAGAACTTTACTAACAGTAAATATTAAATCAAATAGTGAGGTGAATGCTGGATTTTTCTACAAGTCTGCTGAAGAGAGGGAGAAACTTGTGCAAGCTGAAAGACAGTTTATAGAAAATCAGGTGAAAAAGGTGATCGACTTCAAAAATAAAGTTTGTGCAGGGACAGAAAAAGGATTTGTTGTCATTAATCAAAAGGTAGCATAAATATTTTTCACTTTTCAATGTTTGTAGAACAGGGTAGAGTTGAAACTATATATATATGAAGGATAATGATGTAACTCCACAATATGTAAAATTTAAAATTAACATTTCTCTGAAGAGAGGTACATGATACTTGATTAAAGCTTGTGATAATGATACAGCATATAATGTAACTGGGACAAGTAATGTGTTAACAGACTTTGGAGTAATGATACAGCATATAATGTAACTGGGACAAGTAATGTGTTAACAGACTTTGGAGTAATGATACAGCATATAATGTAACTGGGACAAGTAATGTGTTAACAGACTTTGGAGTAATGATACAGCATATAATGTAACTGGGACAAGTAATGTGTTAACAGACTTTGGAGTTTGCACTGACAGCATCACACTGCCAAATGAAACTTGTTCTAATAAAAACACTCAAATTGTCAACACCATTGGTTAGATATCGGTGTGGCCAAGGTATACAAGGATGCACTGTGCTGATCTGTTCCCCACAAAAATGGCAGATTTAATCAAATGTCAAATTGAATCATGGTGTACATAAGACGATTGGTAAACATACTATTGTGGAGGTCAAATACATATTGTATCAGTACAGTTTGCCCATTATGGGATCCCAGAAGCTAATAACCCTCCCTATGCATTTTTATCTAAACACATAATTGTTATTCTTTTGCTTGCATTAGAATAATTACTATGCATAATTTGAACATATAATGCTTTGTTTCATTCAAACATACTTTTAGTCAACATTTACTTCTCTGTGTGGAGTCTTCTAGTCATAGATAACTCTCATAATGTGATGACCACTGTGGTATAGGTTCTGTGTTTGTAGAGCAATATAACTATGACTAAAAGATGCAACAAAAATTTGTGTAATGTATTCTTCATATGTTATTCCAATCTACAATCAGCATAAAGGTCATAGACTCAAATAATGCAACAAATAAATTTTCAAAAACTGATCAAATCATGTAAAAAAGATGCCTCCAAAGTCTGTTAACACATTACTTGTCCCAGTTACATTATATGCTGTATCATTGCTCCAAAGTCTGTTAACACATTACTTGTCCCAGTTACATTATATGCTGTATCATTACTCCAAAGTCTGTTAACACATTACTTGTCCCAGTTACATTATATGCTGTATCATTGTGGAAAACTTTCCCATTCTAGACTGTTCATAAAATTGGCTTTTTTTGTGCAATTTTCTCCAAAAAATTTTTGAAAGATGTTTGCTACTGCTTCTTATGCTTAACAAAAAGATGGGTCACATAGCTCTCTTCATCTCAAAAATTGATGAAAGTTTTTAGGTGGGTTCCTCTAATTATGTGAGAACCTGCTCAGCTGGAATGTCAATTATGCTAACTAAATCAATCTCCCTACTTGGTGTGACATCTAGGGAGGTAGTAGCATTCATTTATATGTTAATGGCCCTAGGGTTTCAATAGTGCTTGCATTTGTTTTGTTTTTTTTGTACATACCATATTTCCATTCCTTAAACTACTAATACATTTTGACCAAAATACATGCATATAGACAAAAAAAGACCAATGACCAAAATAATTTTTGGTGTTATTCTACTATCAATGTTAACTGCATATTTTGGCAACAGAACAACTGATTTTCAACCTGAAAGCTGATTTACAGTTATGATGCATATTAAAGCCTTATTTCACTGAGTGCTGTTGAACTTACAACTGCATTAAACTTCACAAAAGAAGTGCAGAAACACTTATGTAAACAAGGTAGTGGATACTAAATCACCAAGAAGATGAAGTGTGTCATAAGTG
>NW_013665907.1:81512-85403 GCF_000517525.1 Limulus polyphemus
ACAAATGATTAGCTAGAAGGTGAGTTATCATTTTAATGCAACTAAAAATCCATAGATAAACTAAATGATAGAAGGAAATAATAAATGAACAATATAAGCAACCATAATCATAAAAAATAGAATTTGCTATATCACAATATATATAAAAGACTGAACTTTTTAATGTTATAGTGATATATATATATATGCATAAAGACTATGAACGTTTTTGAAATGTTTCATCGATATATATATATATATATAAGACTGTGAAATTATGAATTGTCAAGGCAAAGACTGTGAACTGTAATGTAATATATGTAAAAACAGTGAAATTATTATTGTTATCCATACAGCTGTGAATGTTGAAACAATTTAAGAAAGAGTGTGGTGACAAAAGCACAGCAAAAATTGAATACACTCAATATTGTTTAATGTATTCAGAAAAAAAGACGGAAATTTGTTGTGAAGTTAGGTATAAGAATATTAGTTAGGGTTAAGAGGGGTGAGAAAGTAGCCAACTCTTGGTCATCCCCTAAGGGATTAGGGGATTATAGAACTCTAAGTCATTGGAAAATTATTGAAGGATAGGTCACCTTTCTTGTTTAGCCACTGTGGAGGATAAAGAGACCCCTATGATTACGAGATGTTGTAGTCTGATATAAGGGAAACAGGTGTTTTTGATGTGTTTTTTTGCGAAAGGAATATAAAGGACAGGAGTTTAACGCAAAGAGAATAAAAAAAGAATGAAAGATGTAAGAGAGACCAAATAAACCGAGAGAGAGGTGAAGGAAAAAAGAAATGGGGATGTATTATCAGATGGAACTTCGGCCAGAACCAGTGTAGTAACTTACTATTAAAAGATGGTGCACCAGCCAGAATCCTACAGATAATTTGCTACTGTATAACAATGGAAACTCTAATTACGACAAACGTGACGAAGTGCATCAAGGTATGAGAAGGACCTGATCCTTATAGTTACAAAAGGTGGGGACATTAGTGAACACTGCAAAGTTATTTTGCACATTATTACACTTGAAGTTTGTTTGCTTTTTGAAAGCAAGATCAGATTGGGCTACTTGCTGTGTCCATCGCAGGGAATCGTACCCCGGTTTTTATTATTGTAAGTTCAAAATCTGGCAGCTATCCCACCGAGGAAATGTTCCTTTCTAACAGTTGTTAAAATGAAAACAGCACTACAGTTGTTTAATTTTCCATAAAATGTTTCATCAATTACTAAGTACATTACTAATATTATGTGAAGAAGAATTTAAGTAATACTATAGACAAATATTAATTTTCAAAACATTCTAGCGAATATGTAATATCAGTTAAGATTTTTCTACGAGATAATACATTCAGTATAATTCAAAACTACCTCCTATACTTTATCATTTGATTTAAGTTCGATGTCCAGTTTTATTACCAGTTGAGCATTATATAGGTTGCAAAATAGCCTGTAAACATATAACATTATAAAGTCAATAATGTCTTTGTGGGAAATAAAAACTCTTTCATAACGCTACCTTAGATTCTTCTTTATGAGATACATAAACTAAATTACAAAACGACCTCCTATACATTACCATTTTGATTTCATTTCAAATTCTGATTTTAAGACAGTCGAGCCATGCTGCAAAATAGCCTCCTACCAGGAAAGCACATAGTTACATTACAAAGTAAATATATATATATATATTGCGTGCATAATAACTTGTCCATAGCACTGCTTTAGATTATTCCTTATGAGATACATAAACTAAATAACAAAACAACTTCCTATACTTTACCATGTTGATTTTATTTAAAGTTCTAGCTTTTAGACAAATAAGCTAAATGAGTTACTGGATAACCTCTCACCGGGAAGCACATAGATATATAATAGCGTTAAAAATATATTTTGTGTGCATAACTGGTTCATAACAATTCTTTAGATTCTGCTTTATAAGAATCATAACATAAATTACAATATGACTTCCCATACTTTACCATGTTCATTTTACTTAGAGTTCTGGCTTTTAGACTGCCACGGCCATGTTGCAAAATAGCCACCACAGAACACTATAAAGTACAAAATTATATTTTTTGTGTATAATAACTAATCCATAATACTAATTTACATTATTATTTATGAGATACATAAAATAACTTACAAAACGACCTCCTATAATAATTTTATTTAGAGTCCCGGCTTTTAGATAGTCGGGGCTATGTTGTAATATAGCCTCTTACCGGGAAATATATAACATTATAAAGTCAACAACTCATTCTCAACGCTACTTTAGATTCTTCTTTATTAGATATAACCCAAATTACAACACGACCTTCTATACTTTACCATGTTGATTTTACTTAAGAGTTCAGGCTTTTAGACAGTCGGGGCTATGTTGTAAAATAGCCTCTTACCGGGAAATATATAACATTATAAAGTCAACAACATATTTGTGTGCATAAAAAACTCATTCTCAACGCTACTTTAGATTCTTCTTTATTAGATATAACCCAAATTACAACACGACCTTCTATACTTTATCATGTTGATTTTACTTAGAGTTCAGGCTTTTAGACAATTGAGCTATATCGGTGCTATATAGTCTCCCATCGGGAAACTACATAGTTATTCTCCTTGTTGGTTTAAATAGTTAGTTGTTTTAATGTCTCTTAATCTACCGTCTCTCTTTTATCTGGTTATTTAGCTAACATGGCTGCTTGCTTAATTGTTTGATAATATGTATGTATGTATATAGTTTTCTTTCGTATTTTATATAAGAGACCCAAATGTTTATTCATAGCTATCTCTAACTTAGAATTGCTGAATAGAGGGAGAGAAACCAGTCAGTTTAACCCACCACCTAGATCGGCTACTAGTTCTTGCTGCAACGAAAAAGGAAAGGTCATGTTTGCCCCAATTATGTTTTGTAGCAGTATTTCAGATTTGGCCAAAAGTTCTGTCCTATGAACACAACCACAGTAGTGCTTTTTTTCTCGCTTTGCTGGAGTTATTTCCATGACTCAGGATATAACTTTAGGATCTATTTATAGAAATATTGATTACAAGTCGAAATAACTTAATATTTATTGTACAAACCACTACCAAGGCCTCGCTAGAAATATTGTTTGCAATTTTGATCTCCTTATAAGAAAGGATAATGACCTATCGACGAAGGCTCAGAGGAAGGCTTCTAAGATGATTCTGCGGATGAAAAAGTTATCTTATGGGGAATAGTTAAGATTTCTTATCTGATTTTCTCTTGGGAAAAGAAGGGTAAGATGTAATCTCACTGAGGTGTACTAAACTATCTGGAGGATCAATACGATAAGGACATATCTGAAAACAACAGGGCGAAAGAACAAAGTTTAAGACTTCGAAAAGACAGTTTTTTAAACGCTTATGAGATACGTTCCCATTGGCAATAATGGAAGACGGCACCTTACTGGAATACGAGAGAGGCTAGATTATTTTCTGAAAAATCTAATATGGATTGAATTTTTTACATTTTTATCTAGACAACCTTGAAAAAACAAATTATTTCTTGTTGTCCATATTATTATGTTACTTTGATAAAATTATTAGTGTTATGTATGAATCTTGTAAGTCGAGATGTAAAAACTTCATCATTAAGTACGGCCAAGGTGCTCTAGTATATTTTTTCGGTGGAAACATCTGGTGTAGTGATGTCATGATATGTGTTCATAAAATTCCTTAAATACTGGTGTCATGTAGCCAGATAGATGTTGGTTACTCCGAAAGATATATTTTATTTTAGTCTGAGTGACATTATAGATGTTACATTCTGAGTAAATAAAAAAGATAGGGATAGCTTTCAATATATCAATGTCTGTAAATGTTATGTTGCGTCAGCGAGTCACGTGACTACTGTGACGCAACGTTTCTAGAACTATCATGTACTT
>NW_013665907.1:85643-92227 GCF_000517525.1 Limulus polyphemus
AGTAAGTAAAGACTTGTGTCGCTTAAGTTTCGTCGGAACGAAGTTACGGAAAATCAATTAACAAACGGAGACGTAATAGTTATTTATTAATTGTTATCAAAGCATCTATAAAGAATAATTGAGCGTATGGTCAAGAGTGAATTTGATAAATGAATAATCTATGTTAAGAAATCTGTGAAATTCAAGGCGATTCAGTCTGTAATTCTACATTCCAAAAATGTCAACGATGATGACATTTTTGGAGCAAGGCAGGCCTGTTCGCATCACGTTAAAAGGGCTTTTATTTCTACATAGAGCAAGTGTATAATAACAAAGACATTGCGATTGCCCATAGCCACACTTTTAATATGATGTTTTCGAATTAAACGGAAAGATATTGTAATAAATAATAAAATTCAAAATTCTATCAAGCGTGGTATTAGAAATTTCTCCTCAATCTATATTATCTTTATATTCATCAACAAGGACTATGAAAAAGTTTGTACCAATTTTGAGACTTATACTTATAATTAACGTTTTTGTTCTAAGAAATGAATTTTATTTATTTTATTCTGTTTCGTAGCTTGTTTGTTTGTAGTTAAACACAAAGAGCTATCTGTATTCTGCCCACCACGGGTATACGAAACCCGGTTTCCAGTGTTGTAAGTCCGCAGACATACCGCTGTGCCACTGGAGGCTTTTCGTAACTAAAACTGATTATATTGGTTTATGTACCATTACATTTTTGTTATCTTCTACTGTATTATTTAATCCTGCTCTTCTGTTCTCTGTTTTATTTTCCGTTATAGGCTATATTGGTATGATATAACTATTATTTGATAGAACTGATATAACAAAGCTTTGAAGAACAAAAATTTATTGGTGTGGAATTGCATTTATATAACATTTTATAATGAACTGCATTTGGTATTTTGTTATCACAAGATAAAAAACTTCTATTTTCATTGTTTCAAATTAATACATTTACATGGTTTCCATTTCTATCTATAACCAATATTCGGTATCAGCTAAATCATTTTCTTAACATAAAATGTTTTTGTTCTATCTTAATTAAATCAGCTTTTTTATATCTATTTTTTCTCTGTTTGTTATTCTCGGCACGGCCAGCCCCCAGTGGCACAGCGGTATGTCTGCGGACTTACAACGCTAGAAACCGGGTTTCGATACCCGTGGTGAGCAAAGCACAGATAGCCCTTGTGTAGCTTTGTGCATAATTAAAAAACAAACAAACGGCCAGGTAGTTAAGGCACCCGAGTAGCAATCTGAGGGTCGCAGGTTCGAATCCCCGTCCAACCGAACATGCTCGCCCTTTCAGCCGTAGGGGCGTTATAATGTGACGGTCAATCTCACTATTCGTTGGTAAAAAAGAGTAGCCCAAGAGTTGGCGGTGGGTGGTGATGAATAGCTGCCTTCCCTCTAGTCTTACACTGCTAAATTAGGGACGGCTAGTGCAGATAGCCCTAGTGTAGCTTTGCGCAAAATTCAAACAAACAAATCTGTTTGTTAACCAATTATAGTTTCTGTTTGTAGAAGTTTTGAAAGGTTATACAACTGTCACATTCCAACTAAATTAGATTATTCGTATATATACGTGAAGAAAGAAGTGCGACCAAAATGTTGCGTACTTTAATTTGATTTAATAAAAATATTATGTATTGCTGTCCATGTATGATCAATTTTATTTATAGCTTAAGAATTCTGCTGATTTCTTGTGTGTGTAAACTAATAGAAGTAGAAACATCATTCAAGACCTAAGTATTTAGTTTGCCATATCACCTGCCAATTATCACCTGTTATGTGAAAATTATAAACTTTCTGGGTGGAAAATAAGACGCTCATTGAAGGCCCCAGTTTAGTATTCTGACACCTTTCAACCTCACTACAACCCATTTTCATAGTATTCTGTGTATCTAATACAGCAGCATGAAAAATTCAAAGTAATGATTTTTTTTTATCAAGTGCAACACCAATGCTAATTTATGTTATATTAATGAAAACAGAATAACCAGCTTTTCGGTTATGGAACTTCCAGATTATAAATCAGATGTTTCTCTTAAATAATAGAGAAAGTAATTAGAACATTTCTTCGTCAGAGTAACTGTTTTTTGTTATTTTACTCATTGTAAAATGATTTGACTTTCCATAAGCTGTTCATTTGAATAAGGTGTTTAATTAAAATATTAATTAATGAATGGGGACTTTAACTGATATCTTTCGATGTACATAATATGAAATTATCTCTGATTTAACATGGAATATTCTTTAATTGTAAGTAAAAATTACATGTTTGATTTTTTAAATACTTATCAAATTACTTACATATTTGTTTAGAAAAATAAGAGTTTGTTTTCATTACTTTATTTTTACCCTCTCCTGATATTGAAAATACCATTGTTAAATATAAATCCTTAAATTCGAGATTATTAAACGGTAGTCGCATATACGTACAAAAGTACATTTCAATACACAATAAACTTGCTAACGATAAAAATGCGTGACAACTTCTAGAAATAAAACAACATATAAGATGATGAATATGGTAATGGCAAGCCAACGAAGAATTTCTAATAGATCCATATTTGAATTTAAAAGTTTTAAGAATTAAAAAAAATGCTTGTATCTTTCATAGAAGTCTTTGCTGATGAACTGTAGAGCCCATATTGCATACAAAGTTCCCATAACTATTACCATGAACCATTTCATTACTTCCACGCAATTCATTCTTGACAATATCAGCTTCTCTCCTGTTGTGCTTTTCTCTCTTGTTTTGTTTTCACAGAGGTAGAACAGACAAGTTTGGTTTTAAAAGTTTTTGACACTGACTAGTTATAGTGATTTTGTTAACACTGGAGAACAGTTTTTCAAACTTCCACTCATAAGTTATGCACAGTATTATTACTTTCTCGTCAACTGAAGCTGTTACATCATTCAGTCTCACATTACTAGCGTAAACACAAACCAGCACATCTATTATTTTTCAACTCATTATTATTGCCAACTTTTTAAAACTTTATAAATCTATTTTAAAACTGGTAACGAACGTAAAATTATCAAAAACCGTCAGTTGTTTTATCTTGTGATCCTTGTTGTTTCTTTCATCTGCGTATTTACAAGTGATAATAAACTGTACATTTTCAAATAGCCACTTCTTAGGTTTCTGTCAATAATTGGATCGCTCTAACAAGATTATTCTGTGTTGTGGTAAGCTATGAAGCAGTACAATATTAAAGCCATATCGTGGGATCGGACCAACTCAATTTTGTACGCCCCAGAAAACATTTTCAATGTGCCAGGATTACTAGAAGAACGTTAATGCAATTACCCAAAATAACATTCAGTGTACAGGTTACATTGTAGTGTGATCTTAATGAAATAATGCTTGGCCTAAGAGGTATAAATAAACGAACTGCTATCGTGTATCACGGGCCTGACATAACCTGATGGTTAGGGCGCTCTATTCGCAACCTGAGAGTCATGGGTTCGAATCCTTACGTCGTCGAACATATTCGGCCTTTCACTAGTCCAAGAATGGACGTTGGGTGATGCTGACAAACTGCCTTCCTTCTAGTCTTTCTCTGCTTTAATACAGACGGCTACCTGGAGAGGAGATGGGCGCCACTAGGTAAATCTGCCTGAGAATCACCGACGATGCATCAGCATCTAAGGTGTCCAACGGACATAAGCGACCTCGGTACTCACAAAAGAAAAAAAAATAGTGATATTTTAAAAATAAACATAATAAAGAATTAAGGGCAACCTTTTGTTTTCAAATGGTCCATTTTTACAAGTAGTAGCGTCACTTTGTATTAATGCTTATAAAATACAACTATTTATATAAGTATAACCAACTTTAGACATTCCAGTATTTTTCAACTGTTAATACAGTTATGTAATATACTAATTCTGTATATTTACTATTGTTCGGCATTAATTATTACTTGTTTTTATTACAATTTATTATAAAGATAATAATTACCTTATATTTAAGATCAATATTTCTGTTAAGGAAAATTGTAATCTAAAAGAAAAATATGGATATCTGACAAAAAATACCTTAGATGTACATGTAAGAAACATCCAAGTTAGAATAAAGAGTCTGGCCATATAATGATGTAATATCTACAATAAAACAAACAAGATTCATAAAACGTTAAGCTGTATAAACATATAATAATATGAAACAAGAACCAAGTTATACAAAACAGTGTTAAAACGGATAAATTAAACAAAATTGGTCCCCTCCTTTTTATTTGCAAAAGAAATTAGTAGCAGCATGATTAAAAGAAAATAAAAGGGCAAGCCTTTCGTAATTTTGATTTGTTCAACTTAGCCATCCTAACATTAAATTTTTACATTTTTATACAATCTGGATATTTTTGTATATCACTTGTTTACAGAGCTTGGGAGTTTTTGTAACTTGGCTTTGTTATAGTAGATATCAATCATACTTATATTTGCCGATTTCTATATTCTAACTTGACTGTTTTATAAAGCATTTTGGTCAGATTAATATCTATGGTAATTGAAAATTGATCCTTTAATTAAACCTTCTGATTACACCTATTTCTTATTTTCTCATGAATTTCTTATAATCTATAAATAATATAGTTAATATAAATTTATTACTTTAAGTCTACACGGAACTTGGTTGTTTTTCAACTACAGAAAGAGGCAATGCACGTTGAGATATCAAATTCATTTAAGAAATACACCAACTGACTAACTTCTTTTTCCATAAGAACTTATTAGGTAATTAGCAATCCTTCTTTTAATGTTTGGTAAATAACTATTTTATAGGGTGCTTACGTTTCTTCATTTTGTTTCATGTGTATTTATGTTTAAATTCTTATATCATTGGTTCAGGTGATGTGCTTTTGATTTACTTTCAAGGAAAATTTTTAAAATATGACTAAAGTGTAAGCATATTTTCTTCGACTGCAATTGAATTTTCATTGTTTATACTTTTCGACTGTAATTTGTGACAATTACTCAAAGCAATGGCTCCTCTACATTTCTTTACGTGTAAGTAAACTTGACCATTTCTACCCCTTCCCTTCTTTACTTCTATTCCTGTTTTACTTTAAACTGGACTGAGTATAGTGGATTTACTAATGCTTTATTCTACATGTTTTTTTTACATATTATATTTTGTTCGTGTTCTGTAAGTATCCTTATTGTGTATTTTGTTTAATTTTCTGTTCACCATGATAGATTTTCTTTGAATTTAGTCCTGCATTACTTTCTATTGGACAATTTCGAATGCAAATTCTAGCGTATCGATTTGTCCTTTGGTTCTACCAGATGCTGGTATGTCACACAATTCAAACTGTTGGTGGTGTAAGTAAGAAATTTACATGCATTTTTATTCCAATTTAGAATATAGTTTTAAAAGACAAGTTTATTAATAATTTTAACTAAGTGTCGATTGTAAGAAAGGATTTTAAAACAATTTTCTTTGCCAAGATTTTCTCTTGGATATTGAAATCACCTGAAGATTAACATAAAAGTAGAATTCCTTGTTCGTCTGTTGTGAGTGGCTCAAGTTCATTGTCTCAAAAATATCATTTCCCAGAATTTTTTTGAAGCCACATAACTTCCATCATCAGTAATTGAAACCGTATTAAGACTAAACCATGAGAGAAATACTGAAAGGCTAGGAATATGAGAGTTTCGTAGCTCAGGATGTTCAGTAGCAGTCCACAACGAAAATATTTACAAATTACAATATAAATCATCTAAATTCTACATTGATTAGCCACTTTATTAGTAACTGATATCAGACTGATAACGTGATGTGTCAAGTGATTGCTTGAGTACTATAAATGTGTAGATGTAATTATATCACATTTAGTTTGCAAGACAGTTTTAAAGAGCAAGCATCTTTCTGACTTTACAATCTGTATACGTTGTTCAGTAAAATTTCAAAATTGCCAATAACATCCAGAGTGTACCTTTGATGATCACATTCACCCCACAACGGTGCATTTCCCCCCTGATGGTTGGAAGTACTTCAATGCATCAACTAACTAAGGTCGTAGACTTTGACTAGATCTCAATTGAATTAAGCACCTTTGGGATTCATTAGAACGTCGACTTCGCTAATGTGATCTTTCACTTATATCTGAGAGACAATGGCAAACCACATTCTCGCTACTCTGATATGTTACTGTTATTTATGAGCCATGTGCAAAACATATTTTTTGATGAATAAGATATAGCCTTACTTTAGGCATCTTTTGTCTAGGCTATTATCGCCTGTAATGGTAGTCAACCCATATTTTACGTTGGTTTCCTAACAAATATAATCATTCAGTGCAAACTGACCTGTGGTTTTAAGCACATAACTTAATTGAGATGATTTTGATACTCGTGGTAGGCAGAGCACAGACAATCCCTTAAATAGCTTTATGCTTGATAACCAACTGTTACGTCTCCGTGTGTTAATTAATTTTCCGTAACTTCGTTCCGACGAAACTTAAGCGACACAAGTCTTTACTTAATAAAACTGGTTTATTCTTTCCGAATATAATTTTACCGATACACTCGACTTCAACAATCGCGCTATATCAACGAACGTCAATAAT
>NW_013665907.1:93059-98487 GCF_000517525.1 Limulus polyphemus
CTTTTTCCTCTAACAACTGTTGTAATTTCTCCTCTCGTTCTTCTTGTTTCTTTTCTTGTTTTTGTATTGCTGCCATCAAATCTGCTAAGCTGTAGTTTGATTTTCCGCCTCTCGTTTCCATTTTTCTTCTTTTTTTTTCTATCCCACTTCTGACACCAATTTGTTACGTCTCCGTTTGTTAATTGATTTTTCCGTAACTTCGTTCCGACGAAACTTAAGCGACACAAGTCTTTACTTAATAAAACTGGTTTATTCTTTCCGAATATAATTTTACCGATACACTCGACTTCAACAATCGCGCTATATCAACGAACGTCAATAATACTTCTGACCACAGATCAATTACACACTATCTACACACACATTACCTTACCCTCACGCGTCACGTTTTCCCCTCTTATATATATACCAGCCTACCCTACTAGTAAATACTAGACCATTCGCCAAGATACGGGATAGTTCTAGAAACAAGAGAGCGTGAGAATTGTCACGTGATCTCGATGACGCAACACAACAAACAGGTGAACTGATAAAAGAACTTATTTGTTTTTCACCAAACTATTTTATTACTCCTTAAAAAGCAGCTTCTAGATAAATGGATAACTTGATAACAGAAGCGTTTCCACAGGGGGGAGTGCAGACAGTTGCCCCAATGAAGAACTTAGCTTCCCCAACCCCACAGCAAAGATATCACGTTTTACACTAAGGCGCTGGCAGAACACATTTTAATCAGGAACTATGACACTTCGTGAGTTGGAAAATATGTTGAAAATATTCGTCTCTAGTAGTAGATTAATAATACATAACAATAAAATTTAAATTTAAACTACCCCAGCTGTTAGAATGACATTTGAGCAGCGGAAATGGGGAAAGGAGAGGAGTAAGTACCTTATCAACACAAGAGTGCGAATTGCTAAGAGAGGGGTGACATCATATGATTACATAATCAACACCAGAAGACACGATGCTAGAAGACGAAGTTACATCATATCATTACGTCATCACCACCAGAGGACGCGTTAATTGGAGGGTGACATCATATTATTACGCCATAAAATATTATAATTTTTCACTTCTATATGCTGCTATTTGGGCAAGACAGTTATTTTGCTGATAGTTGTTACGTTTTTTAGTATAATGATAAAAATGTTTTTGACAAAATATTTGATCTTTGCATATCATTACATTAGATTGAACAAGAGAACTATTTTTTAGATTATATTTTACGTATTTCTTAGCATAAGAATAAAAATAGCTCTTGACAAAAGATTTGATATTTGCATATTACTTCATTAGATTTATAGTTTTTGTTTTTATGACTAGTAAGTTGTATAAAATATTTTTCATCTATTCGCCCTGAGAAGAGCGTTGATTGAATTATCTAAATAATCCATCCAAACAATAAATATTCACGTAATTCTATTTCTAAATAGCTATAGGGTACATAAATTCAAAACAGTAGATTATAATTTTTACTCTATAATGAATGAAGGATTCAAAACATATTGCATACATTAAATTTTCAAATCAGCTCTACTTTCAGTTATACAAAACCTAAATATGTATTACCATTAATATCAGGCAGGTGGTAGCACTGCCTATGTAGAGATGGCTCGGATTATTCATCGAAGTGGTATTTTAAATATCTCCACAATAGGTCATCAGAACTTTACTATACAGTTTCCTTTTATAACAATATCTATGTAATGACTGAGTCATTAGTATTGCGAATGTCTGTAAATATCATTGTAAAAATTTGGAATTTCATGTTCTTCTTTCTTCTGCTTCTTTTTTATTACATAATAACTAAAATACCGAAACAATGGTGTCAAACGATTTCACTGAGGTAACATAGTTAAAATGGTGCATCCGTATTTATAAGTAATATTAATAACTAGTAGTAATTGAAGAAATCACAATTCTCGTGTAAACGATGTTACCATTACTCCTTGAAGTTAGCTTTCTTACTGACATTAGGTGTTCCTTTAAAAAGCTTATGTACAGGGTGAAACATGAATTACCACTCAATCATAGATAAAAAAAAATAAGTATCACAAATGTAACCTCATTGTATTTAGAACTTGGTTATAAATACAACCTTCCTATGTCTATCGAAACACTACATTAAAATAATTAGCAATCAAGTAAAGAAAACGTTTTTTAAAAAAAGGAAGTAAATGTAGGGATGGCTAATATAGATTCTTCAAAAACAGTGCAAGAAAGACAGTAGGGATGACAAGAATTAACACAAAGTAAAACATATAACTATTCAATCACAATTGAATTTACTTTGTCCTATTTTTGTATGTTAACACTCTACTACACTTTGTGCATGTGCTATTGTTTGCATTATTTTTGAAGGATTGATATTAGCCATCCCTATATTTACCTTTTTTTTTAAGTTTGTCTTTATTTGTAAAATCACAAACTTGACAAGACTGAGAGAAATATTAACAAAGGTGGATGGTGTTTCTAAAGGCAAACAGTGTTACTATACTTTAGTGTGACTATTTGGAGATTTAGTCTGGAGATTGCTTCTATCATTTACATTTAAGGTTAATGAGCCTCAGATAGAAATGGGAAGAATGCCTATATGTAATATGTTTTAGTCAGTATTATGCAAAAAGTTCCAAAACAGCAAGAAACAAGCTCTAGACAAAGATTTGTGAAAATTTCTACAGAAAGGTAATAATTTAATTTTCTACAATAGTAGTGGTTAAAGATAGTTGTGTATGTAGGCCGTTTCAAACTAAACTTTAGTGAAGCAAATCAACTTATAAAGCTAAACATGAAACTTATATTATTATATATTGTTTAGAGAATTAAATAAGCGTTTTCTTCAGGCCAAATAGATGTGAAAATATGTTGTACAATATGTTAATTATAGAAATGAAAACTAATGAAGTAGCGATAAGTGTTTTACATATATAACGTCAGAAGATGCAAAAAATACATCATGAAAATTAAATTTAGAAGGGAAAATTATATTCATAATATTACTGTATGTTAAATTTGTTAGTAACACTATCTGCTTATAAAAACATTATCTGCTTTTGTGAAATACATGGAATACAATTAAATGTATAAATGGAAATTATAATCGTACATCGAGACAAGTTGAAACCTATATGTAGTTCTACAGAAGTATAGTAACACTGACTACCTATATAATCACCATCTGCCTTTGTAAAATGTACATTATTTATATTTCTTTCAGTGTCATTAAGTCTGTAATTTAACTAATATATATTAATGATATCTGCTTAAAACATATTGGAGTTTTATACAAGTGAAAGTATAACACATTGGAAAATGTAAAATATGTGATATTTTTGAATCTTTTATTCATTATAGGGTGAAATTATAATCTAGTATTTTGAATTTATGTATCCGACAACTATTCAGAAATAGAATTCCATGAATCCACGTTTAGTATTTTGTATATATTATGTAGAGAATTCATCAATGCTCTTTTCAGGGCGAATAGATGAAAAATATTTTATACAACTTACTAATCATAAAAACAAAAACTATAAATCTAATGAAGTAATATGCAAATATCAAATCTTTTGTCAAGAGCTATTTTTATTCTTATGCGTCACTAGCAATGCGCCCACTGATGATGAGAAATAATCATATAATGCCACTCCTCTCCTAGCAACACGCTCTCTGGTGTTGTTGGCGTACTCCACTTTCTCACCCCTCCTAACAACTCACACTCTGGTTTTGATGACATGATCATGTGATACCACCTCTCTTGTAGCAATGCGTCTCTAGCAACTCTCCTTTTGCTCAAGTGTTATCCTAACTACTTACACAATGGTCAACAGAGGAGAGGAGCCAAAGCTAATTGAAAGTAGTGAATGTTTTACAGTGATCGCAAGGTGAATGAATCATACTGAAATTAATCAGATATATTAAGTGTTTTATAGGGAAAGGAAGAAGACTAAATCTTACTCAAGTAAATCACAGATAGTAAGTGTTTTATAGTGATCAAAGGAGGAGTGGAGCTAAAACTAATGTAAATTAGTAAGATTGTTATAGTTATCAGGAGAAGAGAAAGTCGTGTTGAAGTACATCACGGGTAGTTAGTGTTTTAAAACATTTGTAAAAATTAGTAAAACCAATAAAATATTGTACAAGATATTGATTTAACAGAACAGAAATTTTTAAACCTCAACTGATCGAATAAGTTCCTAATATATTTTCTTTAGTAGCAAACAAGCGATTGTTAACAACCAATGAAAACACTGATAGCCTTTAAATATCTTTATGAATTCTTCATTAGGCGAGCGTCAATTTTACAGTTAAACGAGTGCTAAAACTGCAACACATAAAAAATGACCTGATATACGGTGATAACATTGTTATAAACGTATTTATTTTAAAAAATAATGAACTCTGACAACAAAATTATATAAACATGTGAATCTCATAAAAACGTGACAATCACGTCCGGTATCAAAGTTGTAAAATAACATATTTTTAATCTTAGCTAGAACTTTCTGTCACACATTCTTCCTTTTCTGCCTTTTTCAAGGGTTACTTTATTCTTCGAATACGTTGTTACGACAAAAATATTACCCTAAAGTTGTTACAACTTAAAGCTGCGAACAATGTTTACCAGAGATGATTGCTCAGAAAATTATAGATAAACATTTACCTAGGACTGTAGTAAATTAGTTAACTTCCAAGATAAGATACTTTGGAAACAAAACTCATGTCATTTGTTAACTTAAACCTTGATGCAATGCACTGACTTTATTGTCGAAAGACAAAAATCAGACAAAAAATATTCTAAATTTGTTGTGCACTTGTTAAACACCGCTATAAATTTTACTTACCAAAGTCGTTCAAGAAGAATAACTAAGAAAGATAAAATGATTAATTGCACCTCCAACTGAACAGTGTTTCCCAAAAGGCCTCGTTTTATGTTTTTGTCATCATGTCTCCAGGCAGTTTCATATGATAATGTTTGACCTCCGAAGCCGAAGAAGAGCTAAATCAATAGATTATCATTTGTGTATTTGTTTGAAGTTAAACAGAAAGCTTCGCAATGGGCTATCTGTGCTATGCCCACAAGAGGTATCGAAACCCGGTTACTAGTGAAGTCCGCAGACATACCATCGTGGCACTGGGGGGGGGGGGGTCTAAATCAGTAGATAAACATCACGTTAGACTGCTGGTATTTTTACATATTCCTTTTCATTTATACATTTTTAATTTTTCTTTCGAAGCAGTAAATCATTAATTAACTTCATTTCCCGAATGACTGAGTTCTGAGAACGATTTGTTACGTCTCTGTTCGTTGGTTAATTTTCCGTATAATTTCTTTCCGAAGAAACTTTAGCGATACAAGTCCTTTCTTAAATAAAACTGCCTTATTCTTTCTAAACACAACTTTGCAATACACTTAATTTCCACAGCC
>NW_013665907.1:98562-99469 GCF_000517525.1 Limulus polyphemus
GCGAAACCAACGGTTGAGAAAAATTATTATAGTTACCATAAAATCAAGAAACTTTTCCCATCAAATGATAGATGACTTTCTACCCGATTATCTTTGCTAAATGATTTTACTTGTGCAAAAAAAGAATTTGGTAGCTAAAAGAGATAACAAACTAATTAAAAAGTGTAAAAAAATGTCTCAACACATGCTCGGTAGTTTATGTTAAGTTTAAATACCACTTAGTAAATAGCAATCCATATTTAGTGAATTTTGTTTGGTAGAGAAATGATAGTTGGACCAGTTTAATTTTTTTTGGTTTACCCAATTGAACATATTTCTTTGGATGTTTTTGTTAGTAAAATAATTTAATCACCCAATCATGAAACCAGTTTAAATTGTTTGGTTTATCCAATTGAACAGATATCTTTGGTTGTCTTTATGTTAGTAAAACAATTAATCACCCAGGCATGAATCTTAAAATAAAACAAAATAAATTTTAGACAGCTTCTCAAGTCACGTGCCAAAACCTGGAAATAGTACAAAGGTTATTATCACGAGTGTATTATGTAACGAATTTGTTGTTATGTATTTATTTTAATATGAACGTTGTTTAGATTAAATTTATATTTAGAAACATACATAGCTTATACTGTTAGATCGGTATTGCGAAACTCCCACCTATTCTCCAAAATTGTAGAAGATTCTCGAGAGTAAGAATCAACAACATATCTATATACGTAACGCTTTAACCTGTATTGTTACGTAAGACTGAATGTTCCCACAGCTAAAATATCACCAACGCGACGAGCCTAGGAGAGCGTCTGTTATTAGTTCGCTAAGTATCCGCGTGCGATAAAACTTCGAAAGCTATAACTGCAATTTTTATAACGTTTATCAATCGGAAAACTTAAGATATCTGACAGGAATA
>NW_013665907.1:99656-101495 GCF_000517525.1 Limulus polyphemus
ACATATAAATTATTCGTGGAAAACCTAGTGTGGCCAAGGACAAAGCTAGCTAGCTTCCCAGCAGATCGTATCTACATCAACTCGTAATTAACTCACTAATCGTGGATCCTCGATAAGATATCAAGGAAGTTCCGGACTAGAAAGAAAACTTTATATTGTTTGTAAGTTTGTGAAACTTCTGTTTATAAATCATTGTTTGTAGTAACTATTTGTAATAATTGTTATTGTAAATTATACTGTTGTGTGTGTATTAAAACGTATTTGTGTTAAAAATGGAGACGGTGTATCAATCTTGTTGGCAAATATTACAAAATGACTATATATCGGCATTTATTTAAATACTAAATCCGAGTACAATTTAACTACTAAATTTAAATTATCAGTTAACTCGACTTCGGAATATTCGAAATTCTAATAGTAACTGTTACCACGTCTTTAAAAATAATATGTTATAAACCGCGACACTAAAGATCTGCATCTACTCAGACAAAATGCTAATCTATTGTTAGTATTAGATTTTAAAACAAATCAATAAAAAATAAAATGTTATCCTTGTGAGAATATAATTGAGAAAATTGGTGTAAATCACTCATTTTCTTTTTAGAAATTAAATGTTGATTTTAGAAACAAAAGTGTATTGTTATATATGACATACATATGTACATTGCCCATTCGTGCCACACTTGACCATTAGCTCAAACATGGCAATAATCATTCTGTAAACTATAAACGTCTTCGATCCGTGTAGGTTCTTAATTAAACAGTGCCGGTGCCATGCGTCAATGAAACATTTTCATTAACAAAGTTTAGGATTAAAAAGTAGCTTAGTTCTAAATTACTGTGCCTGAAAGTCTGAAAACAAAGTTTCTTCTGGTTTTTATGTGAAATATGCATTTTACTTATTCAAAAACAACAATGTCAAACAAAAGTGTAATAAGGATAGAGATATGAGGAATAATCTTTTAATTGAATAAAAAAACAGTGACAAATAAACATGTAATAAGAATATATATGCTTCCAATCTGCATTTTCATGATTCACAATAATAATGTTAAGTATCTCCTCGTTTGTTAATTTCCCGTATAAATTCTTTCCGAGGAACTTCAGCGATACAAGTCCTTTCTTAATTAAAACTAGTTTATTCTATCGCTGACTTTATTTGCCGGGCTTATATACTGAAAAAGAGGGCCCCTCGCAAGCACTCGGACATTCGCATGATTCCTCGATAAGTTATGATCCTTCTAGAAACTCCAGCGTGCATGCTTCCAGCGTCGCGTGACTTCCGCTGTCGTAATACTGCCTTTTCCTTAGTATTGTTCGTCCCGAACAATAGCCACTTACATTAAACGAATAGATAATTAACAATAATTTGATTAAATGTACAAGATTTACAAACACAAAAGTAAAATTCAACAAAGTCTCTTAATTTTACGGGACGTATCTTCTTCCGTACTGGCTTCTGCTTCACGTGAGGTTCATCTGCTGCATCAGGAATTGTCCTATTATCGGTAATAGTCACATCAGTGGTAGTAACTTCGTGAAGGGCTTCACTGTTTCCCTTCTCAAAACCGAGTAGAGTTTCTTCTTCGACAGTGGCCTTTCCAGGTGACACGTCTTCAGTGGCGTCTTTTGTTCCGTTGTTCACGTCGTCCCAACTGAAATGTCTTGGACCGTGATAACGCCAAAGCCTGTTGGCATGCACCACCTTTGGCTTACCTCACCGACCACATTTTATTCGGAGAGTCACGTCTAAGAGACGATCCACTATGTCATATGGGCCTTCCCGTGGAGAAGACAACTCAGGACTTTCCTTTGGTCTTTCTAGGATTATACAACCAC